>NC_085138.1:150746862-150835886 GCF_035046485.1 Aedes albopictus | reverse complement strand
TAGTGATTTTTGCCAGCGGCTCTAACAAAATTCTACAAAATTCTTTCGGGGTTTGGTTTAGAGCGTATCAGAACTAGTCTCAGTGGTTCCAAGAATGTTTTAGGTATAGCAGATGATTTCAGGGAGTTTTCATGGGTTCCAGGGGCGTTTCAAGCGGAGGTATCAAGGGTGATTCGTAGGATTTCAGGGACATTTTAGGGAGCCTCAATGTTTCTCCAGGGGCGTCACAGGGAGGTCTAAGGGGTGTTTGGCAGCGTTCATTTATTACGTAACGCTAAAATCTACATTTTTAGACCTCCCTCCCCCCTCCGTAATGCTTTTTTTGTATGAAAATCCTAAAATTTTGGTATGGGCGGTAACGCTAGGTCGTACTCCCCCCTCCCCCTAGAGCGTTACGTAATTTGTTGACGGCGCCTTTCAGGTGATCTCAGGTGAATTTATGGGATTCTCAAGAGAATTCAAAGGGGCTTCCGGCGGCTTTCTTAGGGCACAGACAAATAGACGTATCAGAAGAAATTGTGATTATACAATCATCGTCACGAAAACAGAATCGCCCAATGTTAAATACACTGTGTTTCGCAAACTGGTGAGTAGTTGGCGGTGGTGAGCCAATGGCAAACAGGAGTGAGAGGCTTCGTGGCTGTGCGGCTAGAGGCGTCAGTCATCTGGGCGTTTCATAAGCCTCGGAGTGTGGATTCGATTCCCACTACAGTCGGGAAAAACTTTTCGTCAAACGGAAAATTCTCCACTGGGCCACTGGGTGTCATGTGTGTTGTCCGGTTTCTAATGTTAATGCTTGTTCAGTCTGTACAACCTCTGGTTAAAGACGGTGTAGTGTCTTTTTTTCAGCGATGCGAGCGACAAGAACCAGTGATTTTCCAACTACACAATATTTGAATAATCCATTTAAAGTGAAACGATGAGAAGTGAGTAGAAGGAGACGTCTGTTTGTCTGTGCTTAGGGTGTTACAGAGGGATTTTATGGGCTTTCAGCGAGTTTCTGGCAGTCTCAGGTAGCTTACAGAGTCTTAAGGGCATATCAGGGGGACTTCAGGGGTCTCAAGGATGTTTTAGGGAGCTCCATGGGATTTCAGGATTTTACTGATCTACTAGAGGGTCCAGGAGATTTCAGGGGCGTTTTAGGTAGTCTTAGAGGGTTTCAGGGATTCAACGGGGTCTCAAGGGCATTCCAGGGAGTCTAAGGTAAATTCAGGAGCGTTGCAGGGGGTTTCCGGGGATCGCCGGTGGATTTAGGATGATTTAGAGGGACTTAGGGATCTTTTAGCGTTTTAGGGGATTTCAGGTACAGCCCCCGATGTCCCTGAATCGCTCTGACACGCCCCTTAACCCTCGAGCAGTCGCGTCTTTGACTATCTGCAACGACGCCACGCTCACGCTGTGTACCAAAAGCGTGCATTTTTCATGGTGCGTGTACTCAGTACACGACGCGACCGCTCCCGGGTTAAACATCTAAAAACGTCTCTGAAATCGTTTTAAAGCTTCCAAAACAAATCGCAATCTCTCGAAATCTCCTTGTAATGCTCCTTGAGCGTATCTAAAACTCGCTGAAATTTTAGTTTAAGCTTTTTCCCCTGGAGCCCCTAAAAACAACCCTGGATCGCTTGAAATCCCAGGAAACCCATTTGGCGCCATCTCAAACACCCAGAAGCACCTTAGTCCATGGCAATCAAAGACGTTCCAATGTATTCCGAGAAAAACTCGTTAAAAATCCGGGTAAGAACTTCAGAGGTTTTTATTAGAGAAATCCCAAAAGGGACACCCAAAAGAATCCCGGTGCAGTTTCAGGTGGGGATTCAGGGTAGATCACTGGTAGTAATCCTGGAGAAAAATCTTTGAGAGTAATCTCTCAAGACGATTACAGCTAGAAGTCTTGAGTCACAACAACTACGAAATATAAACAATAACTCCTGTAGAAATCCCAAAAGGAAATCTGAATGAACCCCGGAAGAAATCTTGGTGGAAAGTCCAGGAAAAATTCTGAAAACCTCTGAGCAACACTGGGAAAAATCTTCTAAGAATAATTCCGGGAGAAACTCCGAAAGAAACTTCAACAGAAATACCATGAGATTCTTAAAGAATCAGTCCAGGAGAAACTGTAGACGAAAGCGCACGATAATTTCTTGAAGACAGTGCCAAAAAAAATCCGGGAGAAATCCCGTCTAGGGATCCTAGGAGCTATTCCACGAAAACTTCCGGAAGAAGTGGCGGGATGAATTCTTCGCAAAACTCATGAAAAACTCCAGAAAAATCCCGAGAGGAACTTTAACGAAAATTCCAGGAATAATTCCTTTAGAAATTCTGGGAGCAATCCCGGGAAGAACAATGAGAAATCTCCTGGAAGAAACTCCTGTATCACAATATTTCTGTACAGTACTGTACAGTCAATTGAGGGGTTTCAGTGGCGATTCAGGGACCATTACAGGAGGCACCGTGAGCGTATTGAGGGTTTCAGAGGCATTTCAAGTAATCTAGGGAATTTGAAGGGGTTCGGAAGAGCTTCCGAGAGGATTCCGTGGTATTTGAAAGGGTTTAAGAGGTGTTTCAGTAGGTTTTGGGGAATTTCAGGAACGATACAAGAATTTTCATAGGGTTTCAAGGGGAGCTTTAGAAGTTTAGGGAAACATTCATGGGGGTTCCAGGGGGTTTCATTGAGGCTCCCTGGAGTTTCAGGGGTGTCCAGGGTTGAAAGGAGTTGGCAGAGTTCAGAGCAGTTCCAAGCAGTGCTGTCATGGTAAAATCAGAGCTGGTTCCTGAAGGTTTCAGAATTTCAGGCGCCTTTTATAATGTTACGACCCCAGGAAAATGACTTCAATATTGCGTCAAAATCAGAATTATTTTGGGAAAACCCCCTCGAATTATTTGCATTTCTTTAGCATTTCCTTAGCATTGCATTTCTTTAGCATTTTAGCAGAAATTTCTTTAAGGATTTCCTCGGGTCTTCTTCAAAGGTTTCTCAAGAAATTTCTCAAAAGATTTATCTTGAAACTAGTGCACGGGTTTCTTCAGAAATTTCTCCTGCGAATTCTTTAGGGATTCTTTGGAAAATTTATTCAAGGATTGCTACAAAAGTTCGCGTATGTATTCGTTTGTGTAATTCTTCAAAAAGAATTAAATGAATTCATGCACGAATATTATCAAAATCTTCTAAAGGAGTTTTTCTTCGGAATTTCCATCAAAGATTTCTTCAATCAGATCTTATTACAGCTTTATTTCCATTTCTTTCATTTGAATTTTGACATTCTTGTAGAAATTCCTCTAGGATTTTCCTTTAGACGTTCAGACATTTTCTAAAGAACCCTTTAAAAAAATGTTGGAATTTTTCCAAAGGTTTCTTCAGGTTCACACATTCCTGAAGAAAATTCTCAAGTGATTCTTCTGGAAATTCTTCTGAGGGTTCTCTGCAAAATTACCAAAACAAGCATTAAATGTGAATAAATCCTAAGCAATAGAATTTGTTCACACCTAGGGCTTGCTTAAGATTTTTTCAGACCATTTTTCAGGAATTCTTTCAGATTTTTTTCCGGTGATGCTTCAGCAATCTTTCCTAAGATTCTTAAGTTCAACCGGGAAGTTTTTCAAAAATTCATTAGAGAATATATTGTTTTTTTTTTGGTTCTGCAAGATATACTTCAAAAATTTCCGCAGACAGTACTGCAAGGATTTTTGTGTAGTAATCATTTTAGAACAGTACTTTTGCCTGCAATTTCTTCCTACATTTTAAAAATATTCCTTCCTCATTTGCTTCAAAGATTTCTACAGGAATCCCTCAAAAAGTTCGTATAGAAGTATTTCATGATTTTTATTTCTAGGAATTTAGAAGGTATCTTACGGAGTAAATTTAAGTATTCACCCAGGCATCCATCCAGGAATCCCTCCAGAAAATACATAGAAATTTCTTCTAAGAGTCTCTAAAGGTATCACTCGGAGTTTTTTTAAGACATTTCTTAAGGAAAAATTGAAAAAATTTTCACTCTCTGTAGGATTTTTCATGAAATTTTCAGAGGAATTTCTGAAAAACAGCATGGAAGAACTTTTGATGTGATCACTTGTTGATATTCCTGAAGAAATTCCAAAAATTCTGAAAAAGTGTCTTGATATAAATTTAGAGCTATCCCTAAAGGAATTCTAGAAGGAAAACGAAAAGAAATTTCTGAAAAAAACTGGCGAAATCTCTGGATGAATATCTGAAGCAATCCCAAGGAAGTTCTGGAGAAATTTCGGGGAAAATATCTGAAGAAATCTTTAGTGGAATTCATAGAAAAGTTTATTGCGAAATTTAAAAACAAATCCTGGAGAAATATTTTTATTAAATTCTTGAAAGATTTTCTGAAAGTAAAATTGGAGCAATATGTGAACGTATTTTTAAAGAGATTTCTGTAGAAATACTTGAAGAAACGCCTAGAAAAGCTTCTGAAACTTCAAAAAAGCTTAAGAAACTTCTAAATAAATTCATGTAGAAATTCCTAGAACTTTTTTTTAACAATCTACAGAATATGTGGAGAAATTTTTAGAGTTGTCTTTAGAGGAAATACTAGAGAAATTTCCGAAGAAATGCATGGAGGAATATATCTGGGTGAAATTTTGAATAAGTCTCTACTTAGACTCCTGCAGAAATCTTTGGAGAATTTCTCGCCTGAACCACTGAAAGTAATATTGCAAGAATCTGTGGAGAAATTCATGCATGATTTTCTGGATGAACCCCTGAAGAAATTCCTGTGGAAATTTTCAATAGAATACCTCCTAGAGCAACAAATCTCTGGTGGATTTCTTGAAGAAATACCTGTACAAATGTCCAAAGAAATCCCTGAAAAACTTGCTGAAGAAACCAAACCAAAATGCCCCATGTTCTGAAACGCAATCTAAAAGATTCCTTTGGGAACTTTAAGAGAATTCTATAAACAAACCCCAAGAAGAATTTCTAAATAAATCCCTCACAGTTTCATAAAAAAAAATCTACCTCAAAGAATTCTTGGAAAAAAATCTGGAGAAATTTCTGAAGGAACTACAGAAAGAATTTCTGAAAAAAATAATTTCTGAAGGAGTCTGTGGAAGATTTTCTAAAGAAATCCTTGGAGACATTGCTGGCGGAATCCTGAATTTATGATTTTTTGAAAAAAATCTCTGTAAGCATTTTTCAAGAAAACCGTGGAAATTGCTTCACGAATTCTCGTACGGATTTCTGAAAAAAAAAATCCATGGATTTCCTGAAGAAATTCTCAGTGAACCCCCCAAAAGTTTTATTTGCAGAATGTTTTGAAAATTCCTTGAACGACTCTCAGAAGGAATTGCTGTGGAAATTTCTGAATGGTTTCCTAAATGGATGCTTAGCCGAGTTTCTAAATAAATCCTTCTTTCAAAAATTTTCTGAAGGAATAACATAAGGATTTCTAAAGAAATTCAAGGAGGAATTTCTGAAGCAGTCCATACATGATTAATCCTGAATGTTCACAAGGCGGGAGTATTTGGATTTTCAAGGATTTTTACAGTGATTCTTCCAGGAATTTGTTTCCGGGATTCTTTCAGGAATTTCTCCCAGATTTTTTCCCAGGACTCCTCTCAGGATTTTTCCTAGGATTTCATCCCAGGAATTCTCCTCGGACTTATCGACGGATTCCCACTGGAATTCACCCCAATATCCTTCCCAGAATTTCCTCCGGGATTGCTTCTCAGAATTCCTTTTGGGATTTCTGAATTTCCTCCCAAGATTTCACTAGGGATTACGCCCGATATTATTTCAGGGATTAATCTAAAGATTCTTCGGGATTGTCACATATAATTCCTCTATAGATTTTTCCCAGGATTTTTATAAGCATAATTCCCGGAAACTCCTTAGAACTCTTCCGAAATATCTCCAGAACTTCCTCCTGAGGTTCCACCCGAGATTCTCCCAGAAATTTTCTCAAGTTTTTTTTCAGAGATTGCTCCAGGGACTACTTCAGGGATTCCTTCTGCGTTTTCTGAAGAGTTTCTTCCCGACGTTCCTTGAAGGATTCTCCTGGGATTTATTCCTAGAATTCTTCGGTAAAATTTTCAGGGATATCTTCAAGGATTCCTCTACGAAATGTTTCCGAAATCCCACCCAGATATCTCATATCGGAATATCCTCCTGGGTTTCTTCAGCGGTTGTTTCAAAGATTCCTTCCAAGGTACCTCTACCATAAGTCCCGGGATTCCTTTCAAGATTCATTCAAGAGTTCCTCCCGGAAGTTCACAAGGGGGAAGAATACCTAGATCTTGAAGGACTTCTTCCAGGATATCTCCAGTGATTCCCCCAGGGACTTATTTCCGGAATTCCCCCTGGAATTTCTCCCAGAATACTTCCAGGATTTTTCCAGATGTTACTTCAAGGAGTTCTCTTGGGACTTATCCATGATTTCCCCTGGAATTCCTCCCAAAATCCCTCCCAGAATTTCTTCTGGAAATGCCTTCGGGGACTGTTTTCCAGGATTCCTCCAGGGATTGTTTTTAGCACTCTTGAACTACCTCCCAAGATTCCTCTAGAGATTACGCTCGGGATTACTCTCAGATTCAATCCAGAGATTCTCCAGGGTTTTCACACCTAATTACCCCTGGGATTCCTTTTTTTTTTCTCACGGGTTCCGCTCAGAAGTTCACAAGGGGAAAGATTCCCTAGATCTTAAGGACTTCTTTCAAGATTTCTCCAGTGATTCCTCCAGGAACTTGTTTCCGGGATTCCTTCTGGAATTTCTCTCAGAACTTTTTTTCAGGATTCTTCCTGAGAAAAAATCAGGTGTTCTTTCCAAGGGTTCTCCTGGGACTTATACAGGGATTTCTCCTGGAATTTATCCCAAAATCCCTCCCAGATTGTTCTCCGGGATTGCCTTCGGAGTTCGTTTGTCAGCATTCCTTTTGGGATTCCTTAACTTCCTACCAAGATTCCACTGGGGAGAGATTACTTCAGGGAATAATCTACATATTCTTCGTGAATGTTACACAAAATTCCTCCAGGGATTCTACCCGACATTTTTACAAGAGCTCACAGGGATTCCTACAATTTCTCACAGGAATTCCTTCAAGAAATCTCACAACAGGGATTCCTTTCGGATATCCCCTAGGGATTCCTCCAGCGATTCGTCAAGGAATTCCTCCAAAGATATCTCCCTGGATTTTCTCAGAGATTCCTTCAGGGATTGTTTTTTCAGAATCTCTCTAAAGTTTTCTCCCAAGGATACAGGACTATTTTCAATACACTAATAGAGAATTCAAGAAGTGACCAAAGTGGTATTGTAAATATTTGAAAAGCTCAAGAAGTGCGGAGGTTACAACAAACAACAATGTGTAACAAAGAAACCTTCAGCACCAATTTACAATCACAGATTTGAACCCCTCGCGTAGCTCACAAGCTCCCATATCTACAACAACCCCATTACATCCCATCATCGCGCGCAACACAAGACAAGGAAGAGAAAGTGATTTGCTGCGCGCACCGCCTTGGCTTCCATCGATATATATCAATCCACACTGACTGCACTCTGCTACTCTACTGTGAGGAAACATGCGCGCAATGCAATACACAGCAACAACAACCTTCAGCTTTGGGTGTGACCCCGGCGCGGTTACCTGTTGCAACCCCCGTTTATTGGATGGCGACGCGACGCGTTCGCGTTCGGTTCGCCCGAATCAACGAAGTTAAGGTCCATAGAGGAGAGGTCTCTTTGTTGTGTGGTGGCTGCACTGCTGCTGCTGCAGCGCGCTTCCGCAATTCGCGTGCAACCCCAACTTCTGATTATTTATTGCCAACGTGTCTCTCCCGCGACGGACGAAATTGGCTGTTCGTGCCAATGGGTGATCACTGCGCGCGGATCACTACAGTGCTGGTCGATGGTTTTGAAACTTGTTTTCCAGTCATTCCCTAGAAAACCGATTAGATGGATCGGAGAATGTCGTGATACTTGGTGAAAACAGACAGGCAGGCGCTAACACCAGAAAAGAATGAATCTCACACGCGTCGCCCACGATCCTCATTTTGTGACCATCACTTGTGATATGGATATGATTGTCATAACTCTCTCTTTCACCTCTTGCTGCGGGAAGCAGAGGCTCGCACAACGGCAGGCAAAATCTACCTGCAGTATGATCATCAACTGCTAAACTGTATCACTTGCGAATAGTGATACCAGAAATCTGATCTGACGATTATCTCGTGATGGTCATGATAATTCGCAGCACTGGTCTCATTATTATAGCTTCAGGAAAATATTTCAACCAATTGGGTCAATAAAAATAAGAAATATCCTTTCTTGTTGAATGTTGAAAACGCACTGATCAATACTGTACATTGATTAGCTCAAGCCAAGTTCGGATAGTGTATTTTCGGAGGAGGTCCAGCTTAAAACCTGTGTTGTGTTTTGTGCAAATTAAATAATCACGAACTTTGAGGCTAGAATCGACAGTCGCTCAGGTTCAGGAGAGGCAGGTAGAAAGAAAAGATTAAATATTTGATTCGAATAGGAGCACCTTCACCGCTGTTGTTCGGGTGCTTGGGGATTTATGGGTCCACACCAGGTGGGCCCCTACAGTCTGCCGTATTATGAATTGGTTTTCAGAATATGATAAATGGCCTAATGGGGCCCGGGAAACTTTACCTCAAGTGATAAGTTATATGTCCGGAATAGGCGTTTAGTGAAAGTATACGAACCGAACCGGCTGACGTCAGCCTTATTTCGGTTGTTTGATATTACTTTACATTTTTTTGCCACTAGAAAGAGTGTGGAACAGTGGAACTAAAGACCCCCCACTTTTGGACATTATTGATGAGGTTCTAAGATTCCCGCGGGGTCAACCTGATTGAACCCGACCAAGCGAGAGCATCATTCATCATCCGGATCCAACAATGACGATCAATGTTGCACACAGCTCGCTCGCAGTGCTCGCTATTCAGGGCAAAGTGTATCCACTCCACATACAGCAAAAACAATTAACTTCGTAATTAACTGTATATTCCTGCGCGCGCGTGAGCGAAGAACTCGTTCGCGTTCGGATCGGGCGCTCTCTTGAAGTTTGCCATTCCTCTTGGAAACTGTTTTTCAATCAATTCCACACCCCTCCGCAAACAGCAACCAACAACGATGATAGAGTTAGAGTGCTGGGTTAGCTTGGCTGATGATGATGAACGATTGACCGCAACGGAACGTGCGGGCCGGGCATGCACACACATACAAACATGCTCGTACGATCGGAATCATTGTTCGATCTATAGAATTCGGGCGATTCGTTACGATCGTCGATCACCAATAAGTAATCTGGTGGCGGTCGGCTAGAAGCTGCGAAAAATAGCGAACAAAAATGGCTCATTGTAATCAATAATCGAAGTTTGATATAGTTGCTGCAAAGAGGCTGATATGTGATCTTTCATTAGGATGGCGATCATAACCTGTTGAGGACCTGAAGGATTGTACAACGTATTAGAAATGTAACAACAATCCATAGATTACGTTTGTAGATCTTAAGGCCTTTCCTCGTGGAAGTTCTTGGAGGTCCTAGATCATCTTTGAAAATTATTTCTCTACAGAACTATGCTCCCTGGACCTGTAGGACGCTACACTGTATCAGTAATGTGACAACAAACCATTGATAACGCTTGTAGATCTTCAGGTCTATACTCGTGGAAGTTCTTGGAGGACTTAGAACATCTATGGAAATTAGTTCCTTACAGAAAATTGGTTCATGGACTTGTTGGATGTTACAACGTATTAGAAATGTAACAACAATCCATTGACTACGCTTATAAATCTGAAGGCCTGTGCTCGTGTAAGTTCTCGGAGGTCCTAGATCATCGTTGGAAATTATTTCTCTACAGAACTATGCTCCCTGGACCAGTAGAACGCTACATTGTATCAGTAATGTGGCCACAAACCATTGATAATGCTTGTAGATCTACAGGTCTTTACTCGTGGAAGTTCTTGGAGGACCTAGAACATCTTGGAAATTAGTTCCTTACAGAAAATTGGTTCATGGACTTGTTGGATGTTACAACGTATTAGAAATGTAACAACAATCCATTGATTACGCTTGTAAATCTTAAGGCCTGTGCTCGTGGAAGTTCTCGGAGGTCCTAGATCATCGTTGGAAATTATATCTCTACAGAACTATGCTCCCTGGACCTGTAGGACGCTACATTGTATCAGTAATGTGGCAACAAACCATTGATAACGCTTGAAGATCTTTAGGTCTTTACTCGTGGAAGTTCTTGGAGGACTTAAAACATCTATGGACATTAGTTCCTTACAGAAAAATAGTTCATGGGCCTGTTGGATGTTACAACGTATCAGTAATATAACAACAAACCATTAATTACGAATATAGATCTTAAGATCTAAGACCTTTACTCGTGAGAGTTCCTGGAGGACCTAGATCATCTTTGGACAGTAGTTCTCTACAGAACCATGCTCCATGGATCTGTAGGATGTTGCATCATATCGTCATGTACGAATAAACCATTGAGTACGCTTGTAGATCTTAAGGCCTTAACTCGCGGAAGTTCATGGAAGGCCTAGCATATCTTTAGAAATGAACAACCTTCACTACAATGCTCAATGGACCTCTGGGATGTTACAACGCATCGGTAATGTAGCAAGAAACCATTGGCTATGTTTGTAGATCTTGAGGCCTTTACTCGCGGAAGTTCTTGGAGGTCATGTTTGAAAATTATTTATTTACAGAGCAATGCTCCGTAGACCTGTCAGATGTTGCACAGTATCAGTAATATAACAACAATCAATCGATTACGCTCGTAGATATTGAAGCCTTTACTCGCAAAAGTTCTTGGGTGTCCTGGAACATCTTTCTCTACACCATCTTGCTCCACGGACCTGTGGGAGACTGTTAACCTTGATCCTTCGCTTCGGTCGTCTAAACAGTCCTTAACACCTCCAAATATCCTCTGCGATCTTCCTTGGAAACTCCCTTATTCCCTTCCCCCTCTAACCCCTATATTTAACCCTTACTACTACCCCCCTCCCTTTCCTCATTAACTCTAGCAATCCTCGGATATCTGAAGGCGAGGACATTTAAAATATTTTCAGATTTCCCTTAGTAGTTTTTTCTACACGTGTTTCCGAATTAGCACGGTATTTGTTTACATGGTTTCTCAAATTAACGCCTTTTTTTAACACGATTTCGCGAATTAACACGGTTTTTACATGTTTTTTTTTACACGGTACATATCCCCGTGTAAAAAAGACCTTAGTGTAATGTGAAATCTGTACTAAACCACGTGGCAGTGGAAGTGTTTTGTTTTGTGGAAGCACTCACATTCAATTCTGTATCGAATGTTGTAGCTCAATCAGTAGACATTTGCTGAAAAAAAAAGTTGTTAGCATCATTTTTCACATCATTATGAATGCTTGCAGAACATCGGAGATGCATTATTATGAGCATTAAAGCAGCTTAATTATACGAGCTCTCTTATTTATTATTTATTGTTGTGATGAAAATGATTACTTTTCGGTACAACTTTACTGAACGAGAAAGACAAAAGAGGCGATCTTCTTGAATAATTTTCAGCTAAATTTCTAGATACCTAAATTATGATGCAAGTAAAACTTCAAGGAAAATATAAGAAATGGGTTTTATGGGAACTTTGAATCTATAGCTCCTCAACATCTGATAATTTTCACTGATCCGTATAGATGCAAGACAACTCTAAACGAGTGAGGGACGTTAACTATTAAAAAATAACAGAGCTCCCAAGTAACATTTTGATGACCAACTTGTCTTGTAGAGGTTTTGAGAGCCGTCATAAAGCCTTGAATCTTTTATTTTGGTTTTATGATGGTTTTAAAAACCTCTTCTTGTCTATTTGACTTAAAAATATGTCTTGGGCTGTCAGATTACATTATGTCTCACAACCTCTAGTGTGCGCAGTTTTTTTCTTTTTTCTCACTCACCTCTTTTATCTCGCTCTTTCTTGTGTTTATCAAAAAGAATGAGCGAAAAGAAAGAAAAACTTCTCACACTAGTGCTCACAACAGACATATCTCCAAAGTTTTTTTTTCTAACGTTCCCAGTCTTATTTGATATAATCCAAACTTTTTTATATTTAATAAGACCATACTGGGCGGGTCTGGGTTCGATTCCCGATTGGTCCAAGATATTTTTGTAAGGTAGAATCCATAGCATTTTCCGCTCCCTTGTAGCATACTTCCCCATGGAGTATTGTCAAGAAAACCCCGGAAAGAAATCCTAGGGGAAATTACAAAAGCAAATTCCGAGGAAAATTTAAGAAGGAGTTCGGGAAAGAACCCCGGGAGGAATCTCTGGAGAAATCCTTGAAAGAACCCAATAGGAATCCCAGCAGAAATAGCGAGAGGAATCCCAGGAACAATCTATGAAAGAACCCTGAAGCAATCCCTGAATTAATTTCAAGAGGAGTCTTTGAGAGCATCCTGAAGAAATCCCGGAAGAATTCTCAGAAGAACCTTGCAAGTAATTCCGAGAGTTCTCCATGAAAGAGTCTTGAATGGATTCCTGGAGAAACTATTAAAATAATCTCCGGATTCCTTTAAAGTTTCTAGGAAGAAATCCCTGAAAGGATCTTGACCGAAATCCGTAAGGAAAATCAGTGAATTACCAATAAAGAACACGCGGGAGAATCAATGCCCAAATGAATGTCGGAAAGAATACCTGAAAGAATACCGGAAGAAATTTATGAAGGAATCCCAGGACAAATTCCTAAAGAACTTCTTGCATAATTCCCTGAAAAAAGCTTAAATAACCTGGGAGTGTTCCCATAGAGAATCTTAAAAGGAATTCTTTTGAATATCCTAGAGGAATCCTTAAAGAACCCCGGGAGAGACATCCAAATGAAACCCGGAAGAACGAAGTCCGGCACCGACCATTTGGCCGAATGTCGTTTGACCGAACGCAATTTGACCCAATGCCGTTTGGCCGAATAATGATCAGAAAGTGTTCAGAAACATTTCCTTCTGATAATCATAGGCTTTTAATCACCCCAGGAGGGATTCCGGAAAGAATCTCTGCAGAAATCTCCTATAAGGAATACCAGAAGAAGTCTCTGACTGAAAAAACCCGGGGAGGTATCCCGGATAGAATCCTTGGAGGAATCCTTGACTGGAAACTGAGGAAGAATTGTTGAAAAAAATCCTGTGAGCAATCATTAAACGAACCCCGGAAGAAATATCCTGAAATCCCTTGAGGAAAGAATTCCTAAATGAATCTTGGGAGACAAGAAACTACGTAAAATAGATGACAAAATTTAGGGAGATATCAAAGGAGGATCCCAATTCTCAATGGAAGCCCGGAAGAAATCGCTGAAACAATTTCGGGAGAAACTCCAGGAAGAATACTGGAGGAATCCCTGACACAGTCTCAGAAATAACCCGTGGAAGAATCCCGCTAGAAATCCCGGGAGATATCAATGAAGTAACTCCAGGACAAACCCCAGAAATAATCCTAGGAGGAGGCTCAGAAGAAAACCCAGCAAATATTTGTAGAGGAATTCCTCACAGAATTCTCGATAGAAAAACTAAAAAAATCTGGGAAGAAATCCCAAGAGAAATACTGGGATTAATTCCTGAAAGAAAACATTTCTGAAGGAATCCGTGAAAAGATCTAGGAGGAATCCTAGCATGATTCCTAAATAAATTTTGGTAGCAATACCTAAAAAAAAAAGCCAGAAAAATTCCAGCAGAAATCAATAAAGGAATCTCAGAAGGAATCCTTGAACAAATCACTAAAGAAATCCTGGAAACAAATCCTTCAAAGAATGCTAATCTTGAGTACAATCTCTAAAATAAACATCAAAAAATAATAATAATTAAGAAATCCCGGAAAGAATGAATCAAGAAAGCCCGGGAGAAATATCTAAAGGAAACCCAGGAAGAATCCTGAAGGAATCACTGATGCAATAATCGGAATGATCAGTGAAAGAATCCCGCAAGGATTCCCGGGAGAAATTCCGAAGGGAATATCGGGAAGTATCCCTGAAGGAATCCTGAAGAATTCATAGAAGGAATCCCGGGAGACATGATTCAAGAAAACCCGGGAAGGATCGATGAATGAATCCCGGAAAGCATTCCGGGTGTATCGTTGAAGGTATCTCGGGACAAATGCCAAAAGGACTCCATAAAACAATCACAGGAGAAATCAATAAAGGTATCCAAGGAGGAATCTCTGGAGAAATCCAGGGAGGAATCCCGGATAGAATCGATGGATGAATCTTTGACGGGAATTCAGAAAAAAATCTTAAGAAATCCCGAGAAACATCTCCAAAAAATCATATGAGAAATAAACAAAGGCGCTAAGGAAGAAATTTCTGAAGGAATCTCTGAAATCAATGAAAAAGTTCGAGGAAGATATTTTTTAAGAAAACCAGAGAGGAATCCCTGGATGAATGTAGAAAAAAAATTCTCAAAAAATCCTGGGAGAAATCCCTAAAAAATCATATTAGAAATCAATGAAGAAACCCCGCCAGGTACCTGTGAAAGTAATTCTGAAAATGTCCAGGAGAAATGCCTCAATGATCTTCGGGATGAATTCTTGAAAAAAGGCGGAGGGGGTCACGGGAAAAATCTCTAAAGAAATCCCATCAGATATCAATGATGAAAAGGTGGAAGGAAACCCTGGAGAAATCTCTAGAAGAATCCCCGGAATCCCTAAATGAATCTTAGGAGAAATCACTAGAAATAACGACGTATCAATAGAAGAATTATAGGAGAAAATTCTATAGGAAGCCCGGAAGAAACCCCTGACGGGAACTCGGGAGAATCGTGGAGGAATCTCTGATGCCGTATCGGGAAAAATCCGTGAAAAAATCCCGGAAGAAATCAGTAAATGATCCTCGGGAGGAATCAATGAAGGAATTCCTGAAGGAAGCCTCGGAAGAAATATCGAAAAGAATCTTGAGAGAAAACCCTGGAAGAATGCCGAATGAATAGCTGTGCCGTCTCGGGAATAATCCATGAAGTAATCCCGGAAGAAATCCGTTAAGGAACCGTGGGAGGAATCAATGTGGAAATCACGGTAAAATGCCGAAAGAAATCCCGGGAGGAATCAAAGAAAAAAATCCGGGAGTAATCTTAAAAGAAATTCATTGGAGAAACACTAATGGAAACCCAGGAGAAATTTTTAAAGAATGCTCTAAAGGAATCCCGTGAGTAATCAATGAAGGAACCTAGGGTGGAATCCCTGTAGGGTTCCGGAAAAAAAAACTCTGGAGAAATGTCTGACGGAATCCCTGGAGGAATCCTTAGAAGAATACATGAAAGGAGTCTATGAGAAATCGTGAGTGGAATACCGGGAAGAATTCCAGGAAAAATCCTAGGGCGAACCTGGTTCTGTGACAGAAGGTCGAAGGTCATAAGGTAGACGGTCAAAAGGTTGAAAGGACAAAAGGTCGAAGGGTCAAAAAGCTGAAAGGTCGACTAGGACGAAAGGTCGAAAATATCAAAAAATTTCCACAAATACCACCTGCTTTGAAAAATCGTAACTCAAGAACGAAGCATCGTATACACATTTTTTGTAGTGAAATCATAAGCAAATTTTCTCAGCAATTCAAAATAAATATAAAATGACAAAAATTTACAACAAAATTTTCCACTAATGAGGAAAACCGGTTGGATAAGTCGGAAAAACTAATTAGGAAGCCCAAAAAAAAAACAAATAAAAAGTTATTGTAAAAAACGCGATGCTTCGTTCTTAAGTTATGATTTTTCATAGAAAACGGTTCGTATCCCTTTCGGAACGGATCGCAAAAAAGTGAAATCTCCAAACAAATGGCTCAACTTGGGCTCCCCAGAACTCTTAGATTTCCCGACAAAACAACAACTGTTGTTCCTCATTTGGAAGAACTACTCTTTATCTTACGATTTCTAACTTTGACTACCTAGATAGATCGAAAATGAAAAATATACGACGGATAAAACTTTTTCATGTTTTACGGTTTTTGTCTACTTATCGCTTAACTTTTTGTGGTGAAACTCACATCCAACGTTAACAAAAGTTTGTTTGCACACATACAAATATAAGTAATGGCTTAACTATTAAAACAGTTCGCATCACACAAAACAAAGACTATTGTTCCCAATAACGGTAACAAGACTGGATTTCCAGAAATTTGAACACACGAATACGTTGTTTTTATTGTATTTTAACTTGTATGTTAAATTTTCCCTATAAATTGTTGCATACAATAGAAACATAGGAAATACTTTAATTCGACTATTCAAACGATGTAATTATTTGACTTACGTTTAGTGTTTCTTTTATCCGTTACGTCCGGAAAGCGGTCTCGTACGGTTGCTTGCTTCTGCTATACCTAGCTGTAGTGCAGTAATGTTAATTGCAAATTCACACGGTATAATAATTACTGAAGATTTACCTTAATTTATGATAGGCGGTTCTAGCTGCAGATACTAATCCGTGATTAAACACTTACTGTGATTAAATAGCACCAGGCTGTGATCTATAACTGTGATATAGGCTTAATTTCATTCGTTAAATAATATAAGTAATTTTAGATCTTTTAAACTCCAATTCACCTTTTAGCACTAGTTCACTGATGCCCGTTCTAGTTCAATAATCGGGATTAGTTCGTAATTTTTACGTTAAGTTAAATTCGCTTTAGTTAATAAGTTTGCAAATAGTTATCAACTCGATTGTAAACAAATCGTTTTTTTGCCTATAGCTACGTGTACGTGATTGTGTTAGGTGTATCCCGCTTACGAAATGCACTTAGTCTATTGGTGTTCGATTTGATCCATTTTCAGTTGGTTCCACACAACCTGCATTGAGTGTTGCTGAAGGTAGAAGCACAATGGGCTCGGAGGTGCTTTGCGCAGCTTGCGCAACAGTCCCCCCCAGTACACAAGCTTCAGGTTCACAAGCTTGTGTATTCTTGGTTGCACCGACGTCCAGCACCGCAAGCTTCACTGCAGGGCGTATATAGATGTTATTCGGTGTCCTCACGGTGGCGCTACGCACTTGGCCATTTCTGCAGCTTATGTCCAAAACGCGGCCCTTTGGCCACGAGTTTCTTGGTAGATCCGGATCGGCGATGATCACTACGTCACCGATTTCTATAGGTTTCGTTGGGTAGTGCCACTTTGTTCGACGACTTATTGTTGGCAAGTATTCTCGCAACCAACGCCTCCAAAAGATATTGGCGTAGATTTGCGAAGTTCGCCAGTTGTTCACCAGCGTAGCGGGGCTATCATCGTATGCGACCAATGGTTTTGAACCTCCGGAAGAACCCAACAAAAAATGATTAGGGGTTAATGCTTCGTGCTCGGCATCATCAATAGGAACGTAGGTGAGGGGGCGGGAGTTTATTATGCATTCAACTTCCATCAGGCTGTTACGAAGGACCTCGTCGGTTGGAGTTCTCGGAAGCTGCATCTTGCCTAAGATCTTCTTCACCGACTGTACCAGCCTTTCCCAGCTTCCACCCATGTGTGGACTGCTTGGAGGCAAGAAAGTCCACTTGGTATCCGGTGTCACAAATTCCTGCATCAGCTGATCATGGTCCAGGAGTCGAACAGCTTCGGTCAGTTCGCGATTGGCACCGACAAAATTCGTTCCCCTGTCGCTAAACAGCTCCAACGGGACTCCTCTTCTAGCCATGAAGTTCCGCAAGGCCATGATGCAGGAACTAGTGTTGAGCGAGTGTGCGATCTCTATGTGGATAGCGCGTACTACCAGGCACGTAATTAGCACGCCCCATCTCTTCTCGATACGCCTTCCCACGACGACTTGAATTGGCCCGAAATAATCGATCCCAGCAAAAGAGAACGGTCGAGAATAAGCAGCTAGCCGAGCTGGAGGGAGATCGGCCATAATAGGCGGCTGCGGTTGAGCCCTAGCGTTCTTGCAATGCTGGCACTGTCGACGCACCTTGTTGCAGACATTACGGAGTCGAGGGATCCAATACTTTTGGCGCAGTTCGTTAACAATTGTTTCGTGATTGAGGTGGTGGTAGCGCTCATGGGTGAATTGCACCACTAACATTGTAATCGGGTGCTCTCTCGGTAGCACGATAGTATGGACTGCATCAGCATCAACATACTGACAACCACTAGTTCTTCCTTTCGTGCGTAGCACTCCGTGGACGTCGAGGAAGGGCGAAAGCTTGTAGAGTGAACTGCTTTTAGGTATATGTATTCCCTTATTTCCATTTTCCTTCGCGGCACTTCGTAGAAGTGTTATTTCTTCGCCGTATGCGTCCAGCTGAGTTTGACGGTAGATACAGCGTTCCGCTTCAATAAGCTCTGGTTGCCTGAGTATGCCATTGACTGATTGTTGCCTTTGGAGTCTGGTACGCAGGTTACCCACAAACCGGAGAACATACGCAGTGATCCGTATAAGCTTCCGCCAGTTGGAGTATTTGGTGAAGTTGAGAACGGGTTCGTAGATTGCGTGCGCGTTGACTGAGACGATAGTTCCTTCATGGTCCCTCGGCTGCGCTGGCCAGGAGCTTTGTTGCTGCCACATGAAATCCGGGCCGGCAAACCATCGGCTCGATGGAGAGAGGTCAGGGATCTTCTGCCACTTCGTACCTTCATCAGCCACGTTCAGCTTTGTCGGTATCCATAGCCACTCGGATGCTTCACTGTTTTCTAGAATTTCCCCCACTCTGGCGCCGACAAATTTGTCGAATCTCCTGTGATCAGAACGTATCCAGAAGAGCACGTCTCTAGAGTCGGACCAGAAGAACCGCTCGCGTACTGGAATTCTATGAGTGTCTCCTATCATCTTCGCTAGCCTCGTACCAATTACTGCTGCTTGAAGCTCTAATCGTGGAATCGACATATACTTCAGGGGTGCGACGCGTGTTTTGGCCGTGACGAAAGCGCACTCTATAGTATTTCTCTCCTCGAACCGAAAGTAGGCGACTGCTGCATACCCTTTCTCACTTGCATCGACGAAAACGTGCAACTGGACTACGTTGCTCACGGTTGACGAAGAGGTCAACGTGCGGTAGCACCGGTTAATAGATACTGTGTCAACTTTATGCAGTACACTGAGCCAAATTCTCCACTTTTCTTGGTGTTGTTCGTGGATCGGCTCGTCCCAACCAATCTTGGAAATCCAGATCTCTTGTAGTAGGACTTTAAGGTACATCAGCACATTCGCGAGGAGTCCAAGAGGGTCATAAACTGACATAAGAATGCGTAGTACTTCCCGCTTGGTGGGAACTTGTTCTCCGGAAAGAAGCTCCTGGCAACACCGCTTAGGAATCTTAAACGTGAAGGTATCGCTGATCGTATCCCACCACATTCCGAGAACTTTCTCGGTCGCCAGCTCTGCAGATTTGTTTAAATCCTTCTGGAGAATCCTCTGCTCACCCATACAGTCTAGTACTTCTTTGGAGTTCGACAGCCATCCCCGGATCTCGAATCCACCTTCGGCGTGTATCTGGCGTACGTCCTGCGCGAGCTTCACTGCTTCTGCTTCGGTTTCAACACTGTCGAGCATATCATCAACATACGTCCCCTTGCATATCGCCTCCACAGCTTTCGGATACTGATTCTGGAATCGAGCTGCATTCAGATTCTTGACGTACTGTGCACTACTTGGCGAGCAGCTTGCACCGAACGTCATCACCTCCATCACGTACGTCGAAGGAGCCTTCCCGGGGACGCCGTCATTCCACAGGAACCGCTGACAATGCTGATCGATAGGCTTGACCCGGACTTGGTGAAACATTTCACGGATATCTCCTGAGACTGCCGTGCGGTATTCGCGAAACCGTTGAAGGACATGCTGCAATGGCGTCACCTGATCTGGCCCTTTTAGCAGAAACGAGTTTAGTGAGAGTTTTCCCACTTTAGCGGCAGCATCCCAGACGATCCGTAGCTTACCGGGTTTGTTGGGGTTCACCACCGGGAAGATTGGCAGATACCACGAACGTCCAGACCACGTGGATTCCTCCTGCGCCGAAAGTTTGCGGATATATCCCTTTGTTTGGTAGTCTAGGATTTTCTCTTGAAGAGCCTTGGCCAGCAGCGGCTCCCGAACCATGCGCTTGGCCAGGCAGTCATGCCGTTTTAGAGCCATGGCTTTGCTCGACGGTAGCCGAACATCCTCGTAGCGCCATAGCAGGCAGGTCTCGAACCGCTTATTCTGCAGAACTGTGTTTTCTTCCAACAGCTTCATCGCCCGTTCGTCATCCTTAGATAACAGTGGCTTTCCGTTGAGTTGTATGCCGAGATTGTCGAGAGAGTAGTATTGTTTAACGGCTGCATGTAGTCCTTCGCACTGGCAGATGTGGTAACTGTACGAAATATCGCTTTTCGAAACCGTTTGTCCCGACGTCGAGCACGGGCCGTAGACTATCCAACCAAGTCGGGTTAGTACAGCTGTCGGCTGATTCTCTCTTCCCTCTCTGGAGTCGAGCGGATACTCGAGTCTAGAACTGTCAACACCCAACAGGATCCGGGGTTTTGCTGCAGCGTAAGATTCGATCGGCAGATCTTTCAGGTGCTGAAAATGCCTTGCTAGCTTGGTCACCGACATTGACTGCTCGGGAAGATCTAGGCTGCGTACCGTGTGTATCTCCGAAAGATGGAAACGTTGTTTTGGGTTCGCAGCACTGGCTATTTCGGCCGCGAAAACTACTGAATCTTGTTCGTATCGGCCTTGTCCCCCCGTCCATGCAATGCAAAGTGGAGACTTCTCGCCGTTGAGATTCAGCTCCTTCCACAGACTGTGCTCCACCAGTGTCGACGTTGATCCAGCATCCAAGAAGGCGTATGTAGTAATCGATTTCCCGTTTCCATGCAGTGTAACGCGCACGTACTTCAGCAGCACATTTGGCAACGAGTTATGATGCGTGTTCACCGACGCGTTCTGAACTGGAGCGCTTGATGACGGCTTCTTGTGTTTGCTGTCGTCGTGCAGCAACTGATGATGCAGGAAACTGCAACCGTCCTGGTTGCACGGAATTTTCCTCTCACAAGTTTTGAAGTGCTTCGTCAAACACTTCCGGCAGATTTTCAGGTCGTTCACCAAATCCCATCTTGCGTTCGTCGACATCTTCAGGAAACAGCTGCACTTCTCGAGACTACTACACGCATTGCCGCATGCAAGACATGCATTGCGATCGTTCTGCTCCTGCGGATGAACGGAGTGCGCGTGTACGTAGGCTTCGTCCTTTCGTACTTTCCTGTCCACCCTGATCTCCGTCTTCTGTGGTTTGGTCCAAGCCGCCGGTCTGATTACTTGACTGAACGCCTCAACCATATCTCCCAGCCAATTGTTGAACTCCAACAGCGTAGCAGCTCCAATCTCCTTCCGATGAAACGCCCACTTCATTTTCAATGTTGACGGAAGACTGTCCACGAGCTCTTGCAGCAGTGCAACGTTGTACAACCGTTCGTCCATCTGGCACACTTGTATGGTGGCACACAGGTTCTGCACTGCAACGCCGAAGTCGACGATTGTCTCCATCTTCTCAGCCTTCGGAGGTGGCATCATACGAATTCTCCGCACCATGGTCTCTACGATACATTCCGGATTTCCGAAGAGGGTTTTCAGTCGGTTCATGATCACCGGAACATTGTCGGGATGTAGCAACAAACTTTTGACGGCGTTGAGCGCCTTATCTTGCAGGCTCCTCTCCAAACGATCGAGTAGCTCGTCGTTCCTGAAGGCACACATCCTACTCGTCCGCTCGTACGCAGCAATAAACCGCGGCCAATCTTCAGGATCCCCGCCGAATCTCGGGAGCTCCTTTACCGTCTGCCGTGCCGCTAGGTGGCCGCTGTTCAGTGGTACTGAATCATAATGCATTTGTGGCTGATATGACGGCTGCGATGCAGCCAAGTCCTGTCGAGGTGTAGATGAGGCCATCATCGGTCTGCCGACATTTCGAGGAATGGCATCGTAATACGGGAGATTTTGTGTGTATTGCTGCTGATAACTCGTTGTTGGATACCCTGTCGTCCTAATTGGCTGCTGTGGTGGTGCGTTGTGCGCTGGCATCGATGGAAATTCAGAAGTCATTTCAGGATATTCGCACAGAGGTGGTTGATAGTTCGGAAGAACTCCTGGGAAGTTCCTGCTGGGTCCCACATGTTCAGTGTATCTGACACCGGGAGCTAGATTTCCACCAGGTGGTTGCGAGACACGCGGATGATACGGAGCCGAATATCCGCTAGGTTGTTGCACAGTCGTTGGCACTACCGGGGCCGGAACACTAGGGAGACGCGATTGGTAACCGACAACCGATTTTCGCAAAAGTTCGTTGTACACCGGAAGCGGCGTTCCATCCATCGAGATTCCTGCTTCTTTCCCTGCATTATCCGTCTTCTCCAACCACTCGTTGATTTTGGCGAGACTTGAAGTCGACTCCGCCTCGGAATCACTGGCTTCTAGCATCTCTTGCTCCAATGCCAGTCGCTCTTCCAGTTGCTTCTTCTCCAGCGCCTGTCTCGCTTCTAGGGCCTTCGCTTGCAGCTCTCGAAGCTTCACCGAACGCTTTGATGATTTTGAAGACGCCCTGTTGCTTCTACTCGACGATCCCACATTGTTGGCGGTGGAACTTGCCAATGGATCCGTATGACAATTATCACCTGCTGTTGGACCTTCAAAAACGACCGGATTCACGATTTTCACTTGCTGATGCTGCTTCGACACACCGCTTACCACTTTCACTGCCGCTTTGGGTTGTGGTGCTGTTGCTTCCAACGGCGAATTCTGCTGCTGCAACTGCAACTGTCCTATCTGCAACTGACTGAACTGCTCCTGCTCTCGCTGCTCCAACTTCTGTTGATTTCGCCACTGCTCAAGCTTTTCCTGCTGTTCCTCAGTCTGCTCTTGGCGCTTCTGTTGCTCATGTTGCCACTGCTTCTGCTGCCGTTCGAAATGTTGCATCTGCTCCCTTAAAGCACGCTTTTGCTTCTCTAGCGATGTTCTCACGCACACATTGCAGCTCCAATCGCAATCCTGGATACTGTCGTTAACGTTCACGCAATCGTAATGGTACCACAAGTCACAGTCGTCACATTGCACCATCCGAGCATTGGTGCAATCTTTATCACTGCGACGGCACACTCCGCAATTTGCCCCCTCACCCGGAAAACCATCCTTAATCGATCCCGCGCCCGCTACGCTTCTGCTTGACATTCCGGAGTAAACGGAAAATTTAATTTGTTCCCAATAACGGTAACAAGACTGGATTTCCAGAAATTTGAACACACGAATACGTTGTTTTTATTGTATTTTAACTTGTATGTTAAATTTTCCCTATAAATTGTTGCATACAATAGAAACATAGGAAATACTTTAATTCGACTATTCAAACGATGTAATTATTTGACTTACGTTTAGTGTTTCTTTTATCCGTTACGTCCGGAAAGCGGTCTCGTACGGTTGCTTGCTTCTGCTATACCTAGCTGTAGTGCAGTAATGTTAATTGCAAATTCACACGGTATAATAATTACTGAAGATTTACCTTAATTTATGATAGGCGGTTCTAGCTGCAGATACTAATCCGTGATTAAACACTTACTGTGATTAAATAGCACCAGGCTGTGATCTATAACTGTGATATAGGCTTAATTTCATTCGTTAAATAATATAAGTAATTTTAGATCTTTTAAACTCCAATTCACCTTTTAGCACTAGTTCACTGATGCCCGTTCTAGTTCAATAATCGGGATTAGTTCGTAATTTTTACGTTAAGTTAAATTCGCTTTAGTTAATAAGTTTGCAAATAGTTATCAACTCGATTGTAAACAAATCGTTTTTTTGCCTATAGCTACGTGTACGTGATTGTGTTAGGTGTATCCCGCTTACGAAATGCACTTAGTCTATTGGTGTTCGATTTGATCCATTTTCAGTTGGTTCCACACAACCTGCATTGAGTGTTGCTGAAGGTAGAAGCACAATGGGCTCGGAGGTGCTTTGCGCAGCTTGCGCAACAACTATGCAGATGCAAAAAAAAATCAAAAATTTGGATCGCTCAACAGCACAATTATACTAGTTTGTCACGAAAGGGATATAGCACATCTGGACAATTTCTACAAAATTGGTCATAACTTTGCAACCAGGAAAAATCACATCTTGAAAATTACACAAAATACAGAGCATTTGAAAAGCAAGTAATGGCGCATATTTGTTCTGAACATTGCATGTTGCTAAGTCTTGTCAGTTACATTTTTTTGTGTTTATTCTAGAGGCTTTAAATGGTCATATTATTTAAATTGGAATAAATCGACTCCAAAAATCCCCTTGAGAAATCGAAAATCTACATATAACTCATACAATTTTAAGGATAGAATCAAACTGTCTTCGAAAAAAAAATGTAGGTTTTTACCATACCTACAAGTTTCCCATACACGATTTTTTTTGTAAAACGTGAAACAAAAGCTTGAAATTGACATTGATTCTTAGGGGTACATGCTATGTTTTACTAGGAACATCAGAACGATTATATTCTTTAGAAAGAGAAAGAAACAAATGTTACGAAAAATTGAGTCCAAAGGTTTTTTTTTTCAAAAATTTAAACTTTTCGATTAGATTTATTAATTATTATTGGGACACCTTACTTGAGAGATCTTCAAACATTATTTCTAAATTAAGTTTTGGCCTCTTTGGAGAAAGCCAGCCAGAATTTGGATATTATTTGACGAAAAGCATAAATTAGATGTATGTCTATTTTTGGGACACTAATTCAACCCTGATGTTGTTTATGGAATCACTGAGTTTTTTTTTAATTCATTTCTTTGACAATACTTTTCTACTACAGAATGGCTTGACGAGTTTTTGATGAAAATGTCCTACGATTTCAAATATTTCATGTACAAATAGAAATTATTAAGTTTGTTACGGTTTCTACTCGTTTTCGAGCATGAAACTACTTTTTTTCTGTTTTACAGTCTTCAAGGTACAAATTGTCACAAATCAACGAACTTCTGAAAAAGTGAACGATCTCCGAATGTTGAAGGAGAGGTTAAATTGTGAAAAAAGGTCCCGGTTAGAGTGGTGCTTCGAATCCTGTTTGATTTTCTATTTCGCAAAATCGTAACTGTGGCTTAGTTAGTTAAAGCGCCGGACTAGCGATACGGAGACGCGAGATCGAATCCCACCAAATTAAATGTGTTTTTTTACAAATTGATGTCTCAATTTGTCAACTACTCAAACAATGTGTCTTGGAAATTGGAGTGTTTTGTTTCCATTTTAAGTTCTAATTGGCAAGCAAATAGAATATTTTGACCACCATAACAACATGCTATTGCAAAGCTATTCGTGAAGAACTCATTTAGACGAAACGGTAAGCGCGCGGATATTCATCACGGCCATGCTGAGGGTGGTCGACATGTTCGTTTTTCGGTCTCTTCAGCATCTTTTCGTCATTCTTAATTTTTTTGTTTTCTTGTGCATAAAGTACCTCATGCTTACCAAACGATATACGAATCCAAGAAATGGTCCATTGACAGGTAAAGTACTCAGTTGATAACTAACACAAATTTAAGAAGCAGGACTTGGTGTTCTAGTGGCTACCGCTTCTGATTTGTATGTAGAAGGTCCTGGGTGCAATTTCTGGCCCGTCCCTTTCTTCCTACTTTGTATCTTTATCTTTCTATACATGTCCATAGCCATCGCTAGAACATGAACGGGTTGAAAAAGGCGTTTCCCTTTCATCCAAATTTTCTAGCACAGTGTCAGTCTATCATATAACGCCTACGAGTTATGCAACGAAGCGAACTGTGCCGCAATCAGTGCTGAAAAATTCATTTCTTCACATCTAAATTCAATCACCCACAGTTCATTTCAGAAGCTGAACCTGAGAATATGGTATATGAAAAACTTGTGCGGCTAGCCCGGTTCTACAAGAAAGTCACGGAAAAATCGCAACTTTTTGAATATTTGAGGTAAATGTCACGGACTACCTTCGAAAAATCCCAATGATATTCACGGTGAATATCGTTTGGCATTTTTCAAAGGTAGTCCGTGACATTTACCTTAAATATTCGTAAAATAGCGGTTTTCCGTGACTTTCTTGCAGAACTGGTCTAACCGCACAAGTTTTTCATAATGAATTTTTCAGCATTGGCCGCAATATCTTCAGAGTAAAAAACACATTATGCTTGGCATCCACGCACCAATGCGTGAACCCATTGCCAACCGCATGAAATTGTGCAGGCGCAGAGGTATATTCGGTCTGATATGGTAAAAACTATTGCAATCATCATTTCCTTCCCATTCCCTACATTGACATGCAACCTGAAGTGACAGGCGCCATTGTCGCCTAAAAATAGAAGAACACCAACACTCATACCCTGAAGATGCCTGTTTAGTCCCCGATAGATATCTTATTGATTCCTTGTGTGAGTGTAGCTGGTCTGGCGATACTGGAGTAGCATCCATGAGCGTTTAATCAAGCTCAAGCTCAAGCAAGCAACTAACGCTAATTTAAAAAGCAGGCTCTATCTCAGTATCTGAGTTGAGACGTTACACCAAAAAAAGAAGCAGAAAAACATTACCAACATGTATGAGACTAGTGATAAGTATCAACAAACGTCACATCGACAACCAATCATTGGACCAAGTTGGACACGAAGTGAATTATAGGGTACAGGTAACCTGTGAGAAGCAGGCATCACCATTCACTCGGTAGTTGGTAGATCATAGGACCGCGATCATGATCGCAATCGATCGCTGCTGCGCTGATTGATTTTTGCACCGCTACGGTATGGCGGTGACAGCAAAAGCGCGCACAAAATTGGCGAAAATCGCTCATGAGTTTGTTGTGTATACAAATAAACACAGCTACCTAGCTAGGTACTATGTCGTTGTCGCACGCGGCTCAGTTCAGCGACTGCTGAGTGCTGAAGCAAGTGGAGGGATGTAATTAGAGGGACTTCCCGCGATGGGTTTGTGACGGTGTGGCGTAACGAACGAACGACCAGACAGCCGACCAACAGACAACCGACGATAATGCCACCGGTTTTCTTGATCTATTTTTTCAATTACCTCGCGATTATGTCACATTTGATTAGGCTTTGCGTTTTTAGCTTGGTAGGTAGGTAGCTAGGTAGCCAACAGTCTCCGGCTTTGTTTGGGCATGCTTGCGGTTTGACTGCTTAATTCATCTGTTTTTCAGGTAGTGACACAACGCTACTGCGAATAATATTAATTTTCAACATGTAATGTTTATGCAGATAAATGGAAAACGTTTTCAATCAGTTAAGCTTCATGTCAAGTGTTCGGCGATGTACTGCTTCCACCTTTTAAACACTTCAGGTCCTTCTACGTCCTAAAGGTATGGAGATTTTTTGGGATCCGTCGAGATTTTGATAGTTCAGTTGCGTATGCTAAAGAAAACATTAAAAATTGCCAGGAAGATCAACTCTGAATTCCCTTATAGCATACCAAAAGCTCTATCTTCAATACAGTCATTGCACAAATATGGGTCAATCTGTCATAATTATTAGTCAGTCAGTTCTTCATGCTACTCAAAAAAAAGTTGATCCATAACAGTGAGTGACCCATGATTGTGATCCCGACTAGAGAATTGTAACAAAAATATAACATAATCCTAACAAACCATGATACATGATATAATCATGTTCAACATCCTTGGTGTTTTCAAAATAATGTAACTCAATTATATCACATTATGCTATAAATGTTGTTTGATAACTCATTGTGTTATAATTTAGTTTGAAGTCTTCGACATTTGGGAAAAAAATGTCACAAAATTGTATCAAATTATGATAGAGACTAGCAATCTTGAGGTTTAAATTTATATCACATTTTGTTATAATTTTGATCTGATTGTACCAAAATAGGTTATTATCTTGATTAGACCAGCGTACTTTTTGTTTCAATTTTAGTTATTTTAACATCATCCTGCATCTAGTTTATAACATAATAAGCTATAGAAAAATATTATAACATCATAACACAATATGATATAAACTTGATATAATTTTCTAGTCGGGATGGCAGTACATTTTTTATTGATTGGTAACACACATTCCGACAGATGCACGTTTAGTTACCGAAATACAAAGAAGGAATCAAATTTCCAACCTCAACACAGACCGATACCCATCGATATTGATAGATTAAGTTGTAAAATTAGGTTAATGGGAGGCCGTTGCGTGTTTGCTTGGTCCATCCCAGCTGGGCACCCCAAAGCAACAGTGTGTACCAAGTAACATAGAAACGGTCGGTGGAAAGCTCCCCGTGACCTTCGCATTCTTTTCTTCAACACTTTGTTTTGAGGATATCTGTGTTCCCATATTCCCGGGAATGATGCAGCTGTGGCGTAACCGGCGCTGACTGTTGCTACATCGATAACAATCGACCAGAGTAGGTCGTAGGTAAATGTAAGTCCGCTAAAACTAAGACGCTAAATCCTTGGTTCATCCATGCCTTTCCTTCTATTCTGTTATTCTTTGAGGAAGGTCAAAATGTTTTCGACCCGCCTTGGTGGTTGTGACCTACGAAAAGTGAAAGTGGAATCTATTCTGGTGTGGGAGTGGGGAAGGAAGCTCTATTACTGTCTCAGGGTTATGCTGTAACATCCATCGGTTGGCTAATTTCGTGGTAGATGCAGCTTGTTTCATAATCGTTATTCAAAAATTTAAGGATAATTACCAGCCAAATCGAACATCGCTAAACATCGACTTTTTTGTTGTTCACCGACGAAAAGTATGCGTGCCGAACATCCGCTGGAGATGACTTCCCTTAGAAGCCGCAGTCAGTCCGATTGAGTTTTTTAAAATAATTGCCACTATACGGCACAAATGCGACGATGGACGATGTGCTGCTCAACCCATTCGAGGCCCGAAAAAAAAAGATTAAGCGTTCGAGCGTCGTCGTGTCAAGTAACACCAACAACTGTCCACTGTCGTCGTCTCGCTAGTTAGCCCATTCCCGGTTAATTGGATTTAGCTGCTCTATACTACGAGCAAACTTTACAGCAAGTTGCCAAACAGCCAACGAAATAGAGAGAAAGAAACAAAAAAACAAATTGGTGGTAATGGTTCTTTCGGTCAAACAAAAAAAAAAACCGAAGCAAAACAACCAAAATCAATAACACTAATTGACGAATGTTGCGAGCACTAATTTGAACCAGTTAGAGCGTTCCCCGACAGCACGACGGACGATCAACAACGTGGTACCACCGGTTGTGGAGGTATGTTAGGCGTTTCCTCCTAGCTACGAACAGCCGGTTCAAGTCGGTCGGTGTCAATTTAGTTTGACTGGAAACGTTGGAGAAAAGTTTTGCCACCCGTCGATTAACGCAGCCAGCGCCTTACTCGCGAAGAAACGCTTGTCAATGCAAGGAAAGTTTGACTATCGACTTCAACTACTGCGACAGGATCAGGGATTAAAAATGTCATGAAAATGTCGTTTGGTTATTTGCTTATTTCTTCGTCCTTAGTAACGATATCAACGATATCATAGATTTTCCATTACTAACCATCATTATGGATGAGCGCCCGGATGAAAAATCGCACCAGAAATGGTGGAATCTTAAAAATGTCATGACATTTTTTGAATGTCAATTTCTTGATTTTTGCTTTGGCTGACCAAGTCATGTGGGAAATTACACAGTTGAAAATGCTTTGACATCCATGTGCTCGATGAACAAATTGAGATTTGAATTATGAAAAAATCCACGTACTCCGGTGAGAGTCGAACTCACGACTCCCAATTCGCTAGACGGGCGCTTCTATTTCTTCAAGCTACGGAGTCACTCGACTATCTCCGTCGCCAGTAGGCCTAGAACTGAACTCGATTCCACAGTCGCACATGGTTATCTTCTTTTCACAATCCAAACCTCCTTCAGGTTCGGATGGGATTAGATGAACATCTAACACATACACTGTTGTTCACATGTATATGTCAAAGCGGGAGTGGAAATTATTTTCATTTTTAATTGTCGGGAGCTGTGGAATCGAGTTCAGTTCTAGGCCTACTGGCGACGGAGATAGTCGAGCGCTTCCGTAGCTTGAAGGGATAGAAGCGCCCGTCTAGCGAATTGGGAGTCGTGAGTTCGAGTCTCACCGGAGTACGTGGATGTCTTTTCATAATTCGAATCTCAATTTGTTCATCGAGTACATGTTCTGTTGTGCACATGGATGTCAAAGCATTTTCAACAATGACATTTTTTTATCACCTTTTAATTCTGTGTCATTTTATAATTACTGGACAACATTATTGATATCTCTTATAAATTCCTTCAGAAATTCCCTTTTGATTTTTTTCAGAATTGCTTTAGGGACTTCAAGCCATGAAATCTTCAAAAGATTCCGCCAATTATTTCTTTCGAGAGCTTGTGCTTGAGCTTGAGCTTGATTGACCGCCCGTAGATGCTATTCCAATATCGCCAGACCAGCTACACTCCCACAAGGAACCAATGAAATTATCTGCCGGGGACTAGCAGACAACTTCAGTATGTGAGCGTTGGCGATCTTCTATTATATAGGCGACAATGACGCCTGCCACGTTAGGTTGCAGGTCAATGTGGGGAAGGGGAAAGAAGTGATGATTGCAATCGTTTGTATCCACATCAGACCGAATATACCTCTGCGTCTGCACAAACTCATGCGGATGTCGGAGTGTTGGTGGGATATGGTTGGCAGAGGGCTCACACATTGGTGTGTGTATGCCAGGCGTAACATGATAGATTATTGCTATTAGGGCCTGTCCATAAACTACGTAGACTCTAAGGGGGGGACGGGGGGGTCTGGCCAAAGTCTACGCTCCATACAAATTTCGAAATTTTTGTATGAACAAAAGTCTACGAGGGGGGAGGGGGGGGGTCTGAGATTGCCCAAAAAAAGTCTACGTAGTTTATGGACAGCGCCTTATTACTATGAAGCTAAAGCGGCACAGTTCGCATGATTGCATAACTCGAGGCGTTATCTGATAGATTGATGTGTGCTGTGCTGTGAAAGTTGGAAGCAAAGGAAACGGCTTTTCAACCGTTTCTGGTTCTAGCAATGGCTATGAACATATGAATACATATGAGTTGTATATATACAGGGTGTTAGGTTCCTGAGTGCAAACTTTTTAAAGGGTGTTAGAGGACCATAAATAGAGCAAAAAATTGTCTTACGCATATGGTCAAATCTTAACCGTTACGTAGTTATTGAACTTCCCATGTTTTTGACTCTTATTGCCTTAACTGGCTATAACATGAAAATGGTTAAACTTATCGAAGTTTTTTGACCCATATTCGAAAGATTATTGAATTTTCTATCAAATGGCATCTTTGAATCGATTGGTTTAGTTAAATAACTAAGTTTTCTAAAGCAAATAGCTCAAAAGTAGTGTGTTTTAATTTATTCTTGTCAATTATCTTTGAAAAATGCGTAGTAAATCAAAATTCTTTCTTCGGCAAAGTTGTGGCCCCTGCTTCACTCTACAATTCGTTCTTTGACATCAAACTTTTACCTCTTGTCGTTTTGTTGCTATTTCGATTTTAACATCGCATTTCAGATCATAAATTTACAACTGTCATGGAAAGCACTTTTTTGCGCATTGTGCCACACATTTAAATCAAAATTGCAAGAAAACGATAAGAGCTAGACGTTTGGTGTCAAGGAATGAATTATAGAGTGTAACAGGGACCACAACTTTGTCGAAGAAAGAATTTTAATTTAATACGCATGTTTCAAAGATAATTGACAAAAACCAATAAAAATACGCTATTTTTAGCTATTTTGCTCTAGAAAACTTAGCTATTTAACTAAACCAATCGATTCAAAGATGCCATTTGATAGAAAATTCAATAATCTTTCGAATAAGGGCAAAAAAAAACTTCGATAAGTTTGACCATTTCCAAGTTATTGCCAGTTAAGGCAATAAGAGTCAAAAACATGGGAAGTTCAATATCTACGTAACGGTTGAGATTTGACCATATGCGTAGAACAATTTTTTTCACCATTTATGGTCCTCTATCACCCTTTAAAAAGTTTGCACTCAGGAACCTAACACCCTGTATATAGAGAGGAGCGTACAGAGAAAGTGGATAGAAAGAAACAAAGTAGAAGGAAAGGAACGGACCAGAGATTTAACCCAGGACCTTCTGCATATGAATCAGAAGCGGTAGCCACTAGACAACCATGCCCATCTATTTCGCCAATCATTTCTTTCGAGATTCTTCTAATTCTTCTTATAGTTGATTTTGAAATGTCTTCAAATGTTTCAAAAGTCTAAGGGGAATTTCCTACAAAGCTGATAGAGGAATTCCTTAAGAAACTGTTGGAGGAAATCTTCAAAGAATTCCTCCAGGAATTTCTTAAAGAATGTCACAAAAACTCCTGAAGGATTTCCGGAATATGCTGCAGGAGATCAAGCCCATGAACATCTGGAAGAATTCCAGAATGGACTTTCAAAGAACATTCAGAAGGATCTGCATGAATTCCAGAAGGAACAGAAAAGAGTTCTGAGAGGAATTTTGAATGGAGTTCCTGAAAAAACTTCCGGAATCAGTTTATGTAAAATCCCGGAAAAATGTCGGAAGGTATCCCGCAAGAATCCCATAAGAAGTTCCTGGAGGATTCTCGGAAGAAGTTATTGCAGCTATCCCGGAAGGAGATCCCAGAGGAATCCCGGAAGGAGTTCATGAAACAATCCTGGAAGTAGTTTCTGAAAGATTCCCGGAAGACATTCCTAGTTGAATCCCGGAATAAGTTCTTGGAAGAATACCGGGAGAAGTTTTTGGAGTTCTCAACAAAATGTCCAAAGGCGCTCCTAGAGGAATTCAGGAAGGAATCCTTGAATTAGGAGGAATCCAGGAACCAAATTCTGGAAGGATCCCAGACGAAGTTCTCCTAGGAATTCCGGAAAGAATTCTCGGAGAAATGACGGAAGGAATCCTTTAAGCAATCCCAGTGATAGTTCCTCAAGGAATCCCAGAAGGATTGCCTGGAAAAATCCCGGAAGAATTTCTTGGAGGGTTCTAGTAAGGATTTCTCAAATGACTCTCAGAAATCCTTAAGAAATTCGGATTGCAGGGCTCGATACACAAATCAACAGGTCACACAAATTCTGCAAATTTAACAGTCGGGTTGTAAGAGGTCACGCCGTCTGGTACACTTTTGGGCCATTCTTTCCGGTTCTGGTGTACGGATACTACCTGGTATGGTAAAAATCTAAAGTACACAAGTTGGTGGAAGATTCTTTTGATAGATTTCTAGAAAAACTTCAGAAAATTTTCAGGAAGAACTCTAGAAAGAAATTCCTTGTGAGTATTTCTGGAAAAAAAAACAGAGGAACTTCAAGAGAAATCGCCGGATGAGCTTAACCCTCGAGTGATCGCGTACACCACATTGAAAAAATCTTGCTTTTTATACTCAGCATCAGCGTGGTGCTGACGGAGGTAATAAACCACGCGAGTTACGGAAGGTTAAGGATAATTCTTATGGATTTTTTTAAGAACTTTCTTTCTCAAGGATTCTTTTGACGAAATTCCGGGAAATTCCTGGAGAAACATTCAAAAGAACTCCTGGGTTGATCCTCGTAGACATTCTTAGAATCTTTGAAGGAAACCTAAAAAAAAATTCTTTGAATATTTGTATAAACTTTTTGAGCAATTATAGAAATTGTTATAGGAATTATTGTTAATAAGAATAAATTTTAAATAGTTGATCCAGGTCAGTTATATCTTAAAGTTCATTTCGCATAATTAATTTCTGCATCATATTTAAGTAATTTAAGAAATTCTGCAATAAATCCTGTAATATTTCAACTACGGATATGATGTGTATCTTTAACTTTTGAATAATACAAGTTTCTAAAAAACAAACTGGTTTCAAGGAATTTCATCCATTCAGTAGTTGTAGCAGCGGTTACGATAAGAATCTGACCGAATTACAGGTGAATTTTTCAAAGTCATTCGCCTTATATTTCTGAAATGCATTGCTCTAGAAATCCCTACATACATTCATCATTTTCGGAAAATCTTCGGATTTTCTTTAAAGGAATTCTGGAGGAAGCTCATGAAAATGTATATAAATCATTGCAAGAATTGCTAGTGAAAACTTTGGCGAAAAGGCATGGGAAATCTTTGCAGGCATTCCTGGAGGAATTCTTGGAGAATCCTATATTAAAAATTTGCTAAACCTATCACCTAATCCATGTCAATTCTGTCTATCGTATTGTCACTGTATTGTAACGAGACATCATCCTATTCAATGACCCATGTTTGGCATAGTCTGTTATGTCGTAAAAAATATGTTTCTATTCCTTAATAAACGAGTGGGAGCAAAGAAATGAAAGTTTTTCAATATTGTGGGGAACATATTATATTTGATATAACATCATTTATAAAAGCAACCATGGCAGAATCTTTTCGATTTTCGAGGTTACCTAAATGAAACAACATAGGGTGCCTGTACCAATTATGGCACTACCTAAGGAAAACTATTTGTACAAAAATAACGAGAAGACCAACGAATGTCACCAATATGTTAAAAGATAGTTTAGTTTCCATACTTTACAGGAAAAATATAAAAACGGAGCCAAAACTACTTTCAGTATTTATTACGGCGTGTGCCAATGATAGGAACCCTGTCCCAGTTATAGCTACATTTTTTAACTTCGGTTCTTTTTCGCACTATTTGCATGCATTTCTTATGGGATTAGCCATAATTGGTACACTATGGCGAAAAAGGGTGCAAGGAAGCCGAAATTTTAAGGAAAATGATTTATTTCTACCATAATTTGAGCAAAACGTGGACTTTAAATGAATGCAACCATCTTTTGTGAACGTGATCTGTTGTTCACATTTTTTTATTGTTGATATATATCGTTAAAGGGTGAAAATCAACTATGGCGAATAAATGGTACTATAGCCATAATTGGTACACTTACCCTACTACGCCTAGTTTCCTTAAAGCAAACAACCAAAACTGTTTTGGGTCAACTCTATCCGGTTAATATGTGCAACCTGACATGGAGTGCAAACAACACTGCAATATTCAAGAAGAAGTCTTCCGTATGTCACATATATATTTTAATTATATAAGGATCATAAAAATGAATTGCTGGCAACACTGACCATACAGATTTAAATAAAGTTAAATAACTCAGATCCGGTGTGAAATGGGCAATTCGAATGTTTGGCAATTTGAATGTTTGAAATGTTATAGTGCACCAGAAGTGCAGTACACTGTTTCACGTTGTGACACAAACATTATATTATTGCTGGCAACACTGATCATATCATTCTTAACTGATTTCAGAAAAGTGTTTCCAAGATTACTATAGTTTTTGGGCATCTGTAACATTCGAGCGACTGTTACATTGGGGCGAATGACTTTCGGGCGTTTGTTACTTTTCAGCATTTGTCATTCGGGCGTTTGGAATTTTGGCGAATGGTTTTCGGGAAAATGTGACATACCAAACCGATGAATCACCAGATTGATCTTGTCCTTCTGAACAACTTTGCCGAAGACGACACGGAAATGTAAAACTTTACTTGATAACTAGCGCTACCTAGTGGCGAAATTACTAAGTAATCAAAAAATCACCAGATAATTCTTGTGCTTTTGAAAAATTTTGCCGAAAACCACAATTTTCTATCTGCTATTCGGGGATAAAGAAGATGTAACTTTACTTGATAACTACCCGAGCAAAGTACAATAACTGACCAGTAACAAATTGATGACTAATGTTCGCTCCAGAACTTATTTTACAATGTTGTGTTATCAACTTGATAATTCATGCTACCATACTTTGCAAACTGAGAGCATCATCGTCAACAACAACAGCGGAAGTTAGTTATCAAGACATTTACAAATATGATTCTGATAACAAAATGAGTTTTCAATTAGATAAAATCGATTGATTTACAGAAATTTTTATCAGGGTGCTTTTGATGACAAAATCAGATATTTTAATGATATCGCGGGTATACTTGACTGATATCATGTTTGATCCCAAGTAACATTTTGATGGCCAATTAGTCTTGTACAGGTTGTGAGAACCGTCTTAAAACCTAATATTTTTCATTTTCGTTTTATGTTGGTTTTAAGAACCTCTTCTAGTCTGTTTGACTTCAAAATGTTACTTGGGATATGTTGCCTGTTCATTCAGTCAAAATAAGAACAAATTAAGTTAATTATATATGATATCAGATAACACAGTATGTTATCCGGTTGCTCTGAAACTTCGCTCAGGTAGCAACAACCCCTAGTTAATGAGCAGTCTTATGTAAATCGATCGCAATGTTGCCATCTGAGGTCATAATTTCAAATAGTGAATGGCCACTCGTGATAGACTTGGTCAGTTCAGTACTCAACTGTGCCGAACACATATACGATTGTCACGGGAGCGTGCATGAATTCAGTTCAGAGACTGTTTTAAGATTAAATTTTGGCTTTGAAGAATTGCGCAAAACTTGCCTGAACAACCACAGCAAGTGGTAAGGTATGCGGATTCGAGGTGTTTGCTTTCGTCGATGAAGGTCCACGGGTCATTATTCTGGAAGAGAAAGTCGCTAAGGAACTCAGCGACACAGGCCCTAAGAGCAACATCGAGGACAAGGAACGTTACCCGAGCAGAGGAGAATACCAAATTCATAACAACAGAATCACATAGCCGCTTTTTATATCAAAATTTGTTATAACTAACTTATCGAGGTATTACTTTTTCATGTTTTGTTAGGCAATCTTATTATGTTATAATCAAGTTATTGAGATTCATCCACAAAATAACATTTCAATATTATACTTTATTGTGGACCAAGTTTTCTTATTATTCTGCTATTGAAAATGTACAAATATGTGATAAACTATAATACAACAATAACAAGTTTTCTAGTTCACTGCAAGATTCATTATTATTGAATCTAAAAAACATGTTATTAAATTGGTCTTCAAGGAATATTTTTTAATGATTTTTGTTATTTTGCAGCTTATGACAGACAAGGTAATAACATAATAAGATATGTTGATAACATAAAAATTACTGATTGCATTATACAGTTATTATGCCAAAATAACATATTTTATTATGCTGTTGATATTCTCTTCTGCTCGGGTAACCCAATACGTTCACCGCCAGCCTGAAAGGCATCCAATAGATGACTACATAAAGTCTCCAGTTAGCCTAATTGTTAAGGCTATGGATCGCCAATCCGGAGACGGCGGGGTTCGATTCCCGTGCCGGTCGGGAAAATTTTCTCGACTTCCTGGGCGTAGCGTATCATTGTACTTGCCACATAATGTACAAATTTATGCAAAGGCAGGCAAAAAAAGCCCTTCAATTATTAATTATTAATTATCAACTATTAAAAAAAATAAAGAAAAAAAAAACTGTGGATTGCTCAAAAGAACACTGAGTTGAAGAGAGGCAGGCCTAGTTCCAATGCGAACGTCGAGCCATGAAGAAGTATGAATTCATAGAGAATAATAAAAAAACGACCAAAAACTCCTCGAGAACAACAAAGGTAATCAACGGGAGGAAATTAGTTCAAGTGTTGTCGGTCACCTTTGCGTCAGCTAAACCATGAAACAAACCAGACAAGTGGTCGCCGTCGTCCGTCGTCAAACGCCTAGAAGTGTCGCTTGGCCTCAATGACAGAGAAAACGATACCACCAACCACAAAAAAAATAGCTAACCAAAATCCATTAACCTCTCTAGTAGTGACGATGGCGGCGGCGTCCGGTGGTGAGGTGACACCTCTAGAATTGAGGTTATGAGCAATCGTCGTGTTGTGATTTAATTCTTATGGAAGAAAAAAAATCGTTCCCAAAGATCGGTATCAATTTACGACCAGCACCACAAACCGCAACCCGTTGAGTGGACAGAACGGCGACGGCGACAATAACGCCGGCTCTGCGGAAACATTTCCCATTAGCATGAGAAGTACTTGAGGAGTGTGCGAGAGAGAGACGAGGAGAGAAGAGTACAAAGTTCTAGATCTGTATCGTGATGGGGAGGCTACGTTTGGATCCGGCCCAAGTAGGTCGACTTACGTGGTGTTGGCAACCGGCCATCGCACGACAAAAAAATGTAAAACTTAACACAGTTAAAATAACTACAAAATTATGTTTAAAATAAACGTAGGGTCATGTTTGAAACAAACATGTGTTTTGAATTTGTTTCAAACAGTTACATGATTTGGGGAACGAGCGGTTCAATGAATATTGTAGAAATAAATATGGGGATGAGGTTATTTTCAAAATAAATACTTGTGATTTAAACTTTTTGTTAGTTGAATCAATAAACATTAATATGTTTGATTTAAACTAATAAAAATGTTGTTCGTGTATAACGTGGATTCCACTAGTAGTGCACTAAATACCTGAATAACTATTGGTTGAAGAAGATTGTATCATTGCCTTTTTCAACTTGACAAGACGGCCGCCACAAAAGGACACTTTGTTTTTTTTCGTTTTATACGCATGTATTTACATTTAGCAAAATAGGCAGAAGAAATTATTTTTTTCCTGTGCATTGCCGTACAAACAGCCTGAGGAGCGAAAAACTTTCTCTCTGTTATGCGACTTTAAAACCCCCTCATAAGCAAGGGAGAGCAGTAAGGTATTTTAAGGCTCAATCAGAAAATTAAATGCACGCGGTCAAGCAACAGCAGTTGCATTGCAACCGACGAACCCAGTTATGTTGGCATCATCTCCTGCCTGTTTTGGCTGCCGGTATCATACTCGCCCGCCGAGCAGAAGAGCATGATGAGGTCATCCACGCGATGATGATGAACCGCCGCCGGACCGGCCGGGCGAACAGCGACGGACGAGTGATACATAATATTAAAATTAAAATAAAGCGCATCGCATCATCTTGCGGGCAAGACAAAAAGGGGTAGATCTGCATTTCGTCTCGCCTTTTCGGATTGAAACCGACACGGTACTTAAGGAGTGGTGTGCGTGTAAATTACACTTTTTGGGGGTCTTGATTGAGGGTTGCTCATCGGAGGAGGAAGGAATAACAGACGTAACTGCAGATAATGAGCGGTTATCATCGGTCTGCAATACAGATTTTCTGCCAAGTGTCAAGGCTTAACTAGGTTGAGAAGGAGACAACCTCTTAGGGCTTGAAGATTACTGCTTGGAACAAACAGGAAACTTTAGTGTGCAGATGCTGGTGAACAATGATGCCTAACGCATCAGAATACTGGGGAATTAGGGAAAGGGAAGGGGGAATGATGATGCAATCGCTCGCCCATTGCAAAACGCGACTATACTACAGCGTATTTGCGAGTTTTCGCAAAAGTTCCTTTTGGAATCCCTCCAGGAGTTTTAACGGAAGAGCCACAAGGAGTCCAGACAACCAGAATTCGTATAAGGATGTACGCAGTACATCGTATAAAGCATTATTTTAAGTTAGTATCGCATCGTTGCTAACGACATTCTGATGTATAATTGCGATGAATCCAACTTATTCGCATAAGCGTACGATCAACCTCGCAAATAGCGAGCTACGATGGTTATACGATTTCACTCGGAACTTTTCTTATTATGTCAGTTGAACTCGCATTGGTGTACGAATCAAATCGCATACGTATAAAATTAAACTAGTTCAAGTGTGCAAACAAACTCGCACAGGCTAGAATCATTTATGTTGACATAATTCGATTTGATATGTGATAACAAAGAAAGATGTGCTGTTTGACTGCGGATGCAGTGCCAAAAAGCTACAACATAGAAAGTGCACAGCCTTCATTATGGTTGCAAAGTCATCATTTTTGTTTTGTAGCCAGAGAGCCAGAGAGGGCTAGTGAAAATTTTTCGGGACATCTCGCTTCGTCACGTCAAACGCATTTCAACAAACACTGAGGTGAGTTAAATTGTCTTGATAATTAACAAGTTTATTTCATAAATAGTGTTTGGCGTTAAGTGTAAAGTGTTGCTCGATAATCTAAAGCTTATTTGTGTGGCATTGAGGTGACAAGAATTGTTCAATATTAAGTCACATAAGATACTATATTACGTCGCAATTGTGCACACCGTGCATCACATAAGATTTCGGTTCAAGTCATATAACGTTATTACTGTTCTGCCAATAGACGTATATCGCTTCCTCTTTTGTACGCAATGTAACTTTACCGCCTAAAGTATGTATAACACGGTCATAAACTTCTTTATACGTGCAAATTGGTTGTTTGGGAGCAGAGTTTAAAATTTTCATTTTCAGTGAGTGAAATTCAACGTGAATTTTGAAGATTCTCAACTGAGGGATCAAAATAAAATTCATTTTGGTGAATGAATTTTCTCACTAATTCATTCATTTTTCTGTCACTGACAATTTTCACTGAGAAATATAACCTGACCGTAACTCCCGATTATTCTTCCAATCGCCTCAAACTTGTGTATAGTAGTAATTAAATACGAATTGACTGCTCTATTTGTCCATTAAGTCGGATTTTGCGTCTGTTAACAGAAATTGGACATTTTATGACATGCGATAAAATATTCGTGACAGAGAATTGAATGAAAAAAGAGAGGCATTCAGCTGACAATGATTGTGGCCAAGCACGAATGAAAAAATGAGAATGTCAATCTTCACTTTCAGCCTTCGATTTTTTTACACACTGTTTGGGAGTTCCTAAGGGGATTCTCCAGGAGGTCCTTTGGGACTTCCATGGGTAGTCTCACTAGAAACTGTTCCATGAGTTTCTTCTGAGAGTCCCTTAGGAATTCGTTAAAGAATTTGATTAGTAGTTTCTTCTACGCGATCTCTTGGAATTCATTCTGAACTACTTTTAGGTTTCTTTCTAGAATATTTTTGGGATTTCTCCAGGGAATTTCGTACGATTCCGGTTGGTTATATCTTGGAATTTGTTTGAATACCAAGCTAGAAAAGTTGCTGACCCCTGGGATTTCTTCGGTAGATTCTTCTGGGAATCAATCAGATATCACTTTTAAAATGCCTTCCTAGGTTTCTACGGGGATTTTATCAGAAGCTCCACCAAAAATTGGAATTCATTGAGGGGTTTTACCTAAGAAATCCTCTTGAATTTCCTCCCGTTGTTACTTCTGAGACTCACATAGATGCTTTTATAGTGCAAGATGCTTTTTGTTTTCTTGAAATTTCCTGAGAAATTCCTTATGAGATTCCACTAGACGATCCTTCTGGGGTTCCCCCCAAAGTTTTTCCGGGGATTCTTCCAAAAGTTTTTCTGGGATTCCATCAGGAGTTCCTTTTGAACTTTTACAAAGAGTTCCTACTAGTATTTTTTCAAAAAAAATCCTTCTGGGATTGTAATACTGCAAAATCGCTACGTACTTCTGGTATTCGTCCACGAGTTTGGTCTGAGATTCCTCCAAGAGTTGCTTCTGAAATTCCCACGTCTGAAACTCAACCGTGCCATCGTTTCTCCTCCAAGAAATCCTTATGGGAATCTTCCAGGACTATCATTCAAGAATATTCGATGAGTTGATTCTGGTAATTCTACAGATCGATTTTTGGCCATAACTCTGTCAATTTTTAACTGATTCACATGAAAATTTGTGCATAGGCAGACATCGTCATTACTATCCGTGTACGAAAAATCAAGTCAATTCGTTAAAAAATGACTGAGTTATAACAGGAAAACGACCAGTGTAAAAAAAAATCGAGTGTACTCCAGAACTTTCTTCGTGAATTTCATCTAGAAATCCTTCAAGATTTTTTCAGGAAATCCTTATCGAGCTTTATCTGAAAATCCACCAGACCTTTAGAAGTTTCCACGGGAATTCCTCCAGGAGTCAGAAACTCTCCAGGATTTTGTAATGGGCCTCCTCCAAGAGTTCATTCTGTAAATCCTCAGAAGTTCCTCATGGGAAATTCTCCATGAGTTCCTTTAGTATATCTATTAGGATTTCCTTTTGGAAATCCTCTACGTGTTCTTTTCTGAGATTCCTCAAAGATTTTTTTTTCCTGAGAATCCACCAGGACATTTTTGGGGATCCATCAAGGAGTTTCTTCAGAAGCTCCATCTGAAAATCCCCCAAAAGTTCCCTCTAGGAGTCTTCCTGGAGTTCATTCCGGAAATCTGCCAGGAGCTCTTTCTGAGAATCCTACACAAGATACTTTTGAATATCTTTCAGAAGTTTTTTGTGGGAACTCATGAGTTCTTTTTGGGATATCTTCATGTTTTCCTTTTGGAAAATTTCTAGAATTTTTCTAGCAATCCTTTAAGAGTTACTACTGAGATTCCTCGACGATTTTATCCTGAGAATCCTCCACGATGCCCTTCGTGGAACCATCCGAGACTGTTTCTGGAAACATTCAAGGAGTTCCTTCTGAAAATCCTTGTGCAGCTATTCCGTTGTTTCCCAAATTTCTTCTTAGAATCCTTTGGACTTTTCTTCGGGAAATTCTCCAGAGCTTCATTCTGAAAATATTTCAAGGATTTCTTCTCCAGGAGTTCAATCTGGAAATTTTCCATGAGCTTCTACTGAAAATCTTCAAAGTTCCAAAACTTACCCTCTTGTATCTCATTCTGAAAATCTGTCAAGAGTTCCAGGATTTCTTTTGGGGTTTCTTGAAGAGTTCCTTTCCGAAGTTTCTTATGAAAATATCCCAGGAATTCTCTCAGTGTTCCTTCTGGAAATCTTTAGAGAAGTTCTTCAGAATCCTGCAGAAGTTTTTCCTGTAATTTATCCATACGTTTGTTTTTAGATCAACCAAAAGTTCCTTCCGAGAATCCTCCAGTCCATTCCTCTGAGAATACTCCAGAAGTTCACTTTGAGAATTCTCAAGAAGTTCCCTACGGGAATCCTCTAGTAATTTCATTTGGGAATCCTCCAGGAGTTCCTTCTGCATTTCCATCAGGATTTCCTTCTGGGAGTCCTCTATGAGTTCCTTTAGAGATTCCTCAAGGGGTTTCTTCTGGGAATCGTTCAGGACGTCCCTCTGTAAATCCTCAAGGGCTTTTTAGGGGATACTTCAAGGAGTTCCTTCTGGAAATCCTTAAGGAGTTCCTTCTGATAATCCTCCAGCAATTCCTTTCAGGAGCCCTCCTGTAACTCTTTCTAAGTCTTCAGAAGTTTCTTGTAGGAACTTATGAGTTCTTTTTGTATTCTATCTGGAAAATTTCCAGCATTTTTTTTTCTAGTAATCCTCTATGAGTACTTTATGGCAATCCTCAATGAGTTCACTCTGGGAATCCACCAGATATTTCTCCTGGGAATCCTCTAGGACTTCATTTGGCAATGATCTAGGAGTTTCTCCTGGAAATTTCACAGCTTCTACTAAAACTCTTCGAGCAGTTCATCCTGAAACTTCTGCAAAAGTATTTTCAGAAAATCTTTCAGAATTTCATTTTGGGAATCCTCCAGGGATTCTTATGGCAATGCTGCAGGGATTATTTCCGAAACATTTCCATGAGCTTCTACTGAAAATCCGCCAGAAACTTTTTGCTGAAAATTCTGAAAAAGTGCCAAAAGTTACCTTTTTAGAGTTCATTCTGAAAATCTACCTAACGTTCCTTGTAGAAATCCTCCAGTCCAGACTTTTATTTCGGATTTTTCGAGGAGCATTTTCTCTGTGGTTTCTTATGGGAATTTCCCATGAATCCTCCTGGTGTACCTACCAGAAATCTTACGGGAGTTTTTTTTTATGTTTCAAGAATTCTTTCTTTCTGCGAATCCTACAGGAATGCCATCTGAAAATTCTTCAGGGGTTCTTTAGGAAAATCCTGCAGAAGTTCTTTGTGGAATTTCATATGGGAAGGCCACAAAAATCCTCCAGCAATTCTGGGATTTGACCATGAATTGCTTCTTAGGTTTCTCCAAGAGCTACTTCTTGAATTTCTACACGAGTTTTTTTCGGGGATCTTTAAGGGGTGTCTGCAGGAGTTCTTTTGTAATTCATCTATACATTCATTTTAAGATTCCTCCAAGTGACATTCTCCAGGATATCTTATTGGGCATTCCCCAAGAATTACTTCTGGGAATCCTCCAGGAGTTTTTTTTTGGGAATCCTCAAGAAGTTCCGTAGGGAAATCCCTAGCGATTTCTTCTGGAAATCCTCCAGGAGTTCCTTCAGTATATCAATCAGGAATTTCCCTCTGTGAATCCTCTATGAGTTCCTTCTGAGATTTGTCAAAAAATTTCTTCCAGGAATCCTCTAGAACTCTCTTCTGGTAATCCTCCAGAACTTCATACTGGAAATCATCAATGATTTTTCAGACAATGCTACAAAAGTACCTTCTGGAAATTTTCCATGAGCTTCTAATGAAAATACTCCAGAATTATTTTTTCTTCCAAAACAAACTTCTAAAATGTGTCCTCTTGAAGCAGATTTTGGAAATCTACCAGGAGTTCCTTGTAAGAATGTTTTTGGATTTCTTCAGGAATCTCTCGATAAGTTCCTTCTAGAGTTTCTTATGCGGATTTCTCAGGATTATTTTCAGTGTTCCTTCACGAAATCTTTCAAGAGTTCCTTTTGGATCCTTCAGGAGTTCCTTCTAAGAATCATTCTTTTTGCGAATCCTGCAGAAGTTTCCAATGGAAATCCTCCAGGAGTTCTTTTTGAAAATTTTGCAGAACTATCCATACATTCGTTCTCAGACTTTTCTAGGAGGAAATTCAGGAACCCTCCAGGATCTCTGGGTACCACCCCTTTTTCTGAGAATCTTGCCAAATTACCTTCTAAAAGCCCTCCAGGATTTTTTTTTTGAATATTCTTGTAGATGGATTGGGTGGGTTCGACTGAAAGGGATAGTTATGCTACGGAAACGGCTAAGCAGTCTCGAGAAAATCAAACGATACTATTTGATTTTACACAACGTTTCGACCACTTTTTTGGTCTTCTTCAGGGGTTCTGGAATTGAATAGTTTTTTGTACTTTGAAATTAATGAATCTAACTTACAATCGCTATTATCGTTTTTCGTCAAATTTTCTGCATAGAACTGTCGGGGTCTGGTTAACTATTTTGTACATCAAGCTTTCTTGTAGATTTTCTTAGGGTATCTTCCAGTAAATAGTTTATTTCTAGGAGTCCAAGAGCTCTTTATAGGAATCTTGTAGGAGTTTCTTTTGGAAATACTCCAGGAATTCCTTCTGAGAATCAAAATCCTGGAATAAATTCAGAAGTAATTCTCGGAGGAATGCCAGACTCCGGATAATCAAGACCGACCTGTTCTATGAAGATTGGATTGTGAGACAGATTTGTGGATTGCCTATTTAAGGGGCGCGCCGGAAGAAATCTCATCATCGGAAAAATGGAACACCAATTACAGAGAAAAAAAAACATGCTGGATCGCCGAAGGCGCCATATTTGCCCCGTGGGAATCAACGGGAGACACATATCCAACGTCTCCACGTCCAGCCAAAGTTGTCACGTAAATATCAACATACCGACCGACGACCGAAATATCAATGATCATACACACGCATGGCGACGAAATCGCGATACGTGTGTAATTATTAGATAATTGTTCATTTCCTTTCGTCTCGTGCCCATCTACCTACCATGGTATCAATGGTAATGCGTTTGCCGGCCGCCATTAAACATAAACCGTGAAAACAACAGCCTAACAACAATTAAACGAAAACAAATAAATATACAGTTTCTTTTTTTTTGGCTGGTTGACTGGCCCGGCTGACTGGCTGGTAAGCCATGAACGACCAGCCAGCGTCGAGAAAGGCATGTCTGAATGCCGATCGTCGTGCGTGACTAGGAAATGAAGATCAGTTATGAATTTTCGGGTTTATTATGTTTTGTGCTATGCTAATGAAGGTATTCAAGTGACAGCACTATTTAGAATGTGTGACACATGTCTTACAACTTCATATGTAGTAGTAACCTAGTTACTGTGGTCGGTTTATAACGGAAACATGGCAGTAATTGATACCTTAACGTTCATACCTAATTCGTTGTGTCACTTACAATTTGGTTTTTGTGCAGAAATGTTCTATTTAAAAACCAACACTGGATTCACACATACCTGTAAAAGAAAGAGTAAAAGAGTTGAATTTATGTTACAATATGATAAATTAACGATTGAACCAGGTCATGACAATGGCAGCATTTGCAGCAATAAACTTTTTACGATCCATTAGTTTCTGTTCATTTTTTTTAAAATAATAACAATACGCTTTAACTTCTTCTTCTTCTTCTTTTTATGGCTCTACGTCCGCACTGGGACTTGGCCTGCCATGCTTCAACTTAGTGTTCTTTGAGCTTTTCCACAGTTATTAATTGAAGGGCTTTCTTTGCCTGCCATTGCATGAATTTGTACATTGTGTGGCAAGTACTATGATACTCTATGCCCAGGGAGTCGAGAAAATTTTCCCGACCGGAACGGGAATCGAACCCGCCGTCTCCGGATTGGCAATCCATAGCCTTAACCACTAGGCTCTCTGGAGACCCCACGCTTTAACGCTTTACGCTTTAACATCGAACCTGGAAATTAGCAAAAAGAAAGGGAAAAAGAACAGCTTTAAAAAGCAATTTCTTACATTACATACATTTTTCGTAGTCAGTGCGATGCTAGTCAGTAACAGAGCATCACTCAGTTCATCTGAATTTCATTCTCCAGCACTAACACGGATAAACATTTATTGGTGAGCTTGTTCTATATATTTGAAAATAGAGAAATACGAAATATTTGATTCAAAACAATGTTTTTGTATTTAACAATAACAAACAATAAGTTGAACAAACCGATGTTTTCGGTGAAAAGGTAGCAATTTTTCCGGACTGGTTCTTAGGGATTCTAGAATTCAGCGATTTAAAGGATTTCGTCATAAATCTACCATGTGGCTATTTACTCAGTTACAGACTTACTTTATTCTAAGTGTGAACAGGCTTATCATTTCTAAGAATCAACCAAGTCAGAATAGTCCAACCCCGAAAATGCTACGTAAATAGGTACTGGAACACTGGAACATGACCACAACAGCCCATTCAATTCACTTCTGCGTAGTTCAGGAAATTAAATTTTTCGCCATTGTGTTTCCTACCATTCAGTCAGACGATGTATTCAAATAGCATTGTTTAAATGTTCCATCATCATCATCATCACCACCACCATAATGCTCATCATCATAGGTTTCTTCAATTTACACCACTTAGTTTAGTACATTTATAGTGGCCATTTACGACCTGTGGTGTGCCCATTATTGAGTGACGTACGAGTAGGTACAAGTACAGCTTCGTCTCTCTTAACCTAGTCGTGCTACACCTTGCGCATGAACTTTGCAATACCATTACGCCACCGCTCACACTTAATTACCCCAACTATTTCAGGTTCATGTTACGAATGTACAGTACAGGCCAAAACATCTCATCTTCCACACATATTCTTATTTTACTTGTTTCGTTTTTGTGTTTTTATTTCTTTTTAACGAGATTTTAAAGACCGGACTCGAAAAAAAGTGATTAATTTTAGTGGGTTAACTCTTTTCGGTGCCAATGAGTTGGAAAAACTATTTAGGAAGTGTGAAAAAATTCTTAAAATAAAAAATGGAAAGAAACTACATAAGCTATATTCTGTGAAATTTTCAAGATGTGGTTTGTCTCCGTTCCTGAGTTATTACCAATTTTGTGGAAATTGTCCAGATGTGCTAATGAGCTGTTTGTTTAAAAAATCAAGAATGAAGCATCGTAGACAAAATGTTTTTGTCAAATCGTAAGCAAATTCTCTCAGCAATTAAAAAATATATACAAAATGAAAATTGATTTCCACAAATTTTTTTGGAAGAGGAATTACAAAAGCTAAATTCTGTAAAATTTTCAAGATGTTTTTTTTTTTTCGTTCCTGAGTAATGATCTTTTTTTGGCAAATTATTAATCAAGACGGTTGAAAATCAACCAACATCTGGACAATTTCCACAAAATTGGTCATTACTCAGGAACGAAAAAAAAAACATCTTGAAAATTTCACAGAATATAACTTTATGTAATTCCCCTTCCAAAAAAAATATTTTTAGGGATTTTTTCCGGACTTCCTAATAGTTTTTCCGACTTTTCCAGCCGATTTTCCTCAACAGTGAAAAATTTTGTGAAAACCAATTTTCATTTAATGTTTTTTTTTATTGCTGAGAAAAATTGCTCACGATTTCACAAAATAAAATATTGGGTCTATGATGCTTCGTTCTTAAGTTATGATTTTTCAAAGAAAACGGCTCATATAGCACACTTGGACAATTTCCAAAAAATTGGGGTTCGTGGCCGTGCGGTTAGCGGCGTCAGTCGTCTAGGCGTTTCGTAAGCCTCGGAGTGCGGGTTCGATTCCCGCTCCAGTCGGGGAAAATTTTTCGTCAAACGGAAAATTCTCCATTGGGCCACTGCTGCCCATGTTCGCATAGTCGACGTAACCACCATTGCCAATGGCAGCATACAAAAGCTAATATATAACGCATGGGCATATTTCTAACCAGTTTTATTAAGTAGAGGGCAAGATTCAACCGCCATTTTGATGTCAACGAGGAAAAAACCTTGAATTTAATCTTTATTCATTGTAAAAATTGCACATGTGTGTTGAAAACTACAGTGGCGCTTACATCGACTATGCGTATTTGGGCAGACTGGGTGTTATGTGTGTGTTGTCCGTTGTCTCGTGTATGTAATGTTCAGTCTGTGCAGCCTCTGGCTGAAGACGGTGTAGTGTCTTTTTTTTATAACTCAGGAACGGAGAAAAACCACATCTTGAAAATTTCACAGAATACAGCTTATGTAATTTCCTTCCAAATTTTTTTTTTTTTTAATTTTTTTTTTCCGGACTTCCTAAATAGATTTCCGACTTTTCCAACCGATTTTCCCCAACAGTGTAAAATTTTGTGGAAAACATTTTTTATTTCGTATTTTTTGTTTTGAATTTGCGTATAATCTATCTATATATATATACAGGGGATGGCCAAAATGTTTGGGATAGGCAACTTTTTTTCTCTCACAATAAAGTTCAATGTGCTATAACTTTTCATAGAGTGCTTCAAAAAATCTCAAATTTTGACTGTTTGTCAACCTATTATATGTGCATCATTGGTACAAATTTGGGCTCGATTGATTAATCTTTCGCAAAGTTAGAACCGTTCGGGTAAAACACTATTTTTTAGACAACTCATTTTTGAGCTGTCATATCTCGGAAACCAGTGAACTGAATTGAATGAAATTTTGGACGTACACTAACAATATACAAATGCTTCACAAACTATAAAAACATGGATACTTTTTGAACGTTGATAAAAGTTATCATGGATAGACACTTTTTGGATTTTTCTCGAAAAAATGTAATTTTTTTACGTCAATGTCAATACATTTTAGTGTTGATGTCCAAAGATTTTCCACTTCTGTTCTCAAGTTATCTTCAATCAGATATATTAGAGCCAATTTAGCTTAAAGGATGAACATATTTAGTAATTTTTGTGTGGTATTGTAAATTTTACTAATTTTCCTCTATATGGGTGAAAATTTCAACCCGGTGTAACTTAAATCGCCGTGAGAAACTATCACATTTTATTACGTCGTATTAAGTATCAATATATTGTTGATAAACGTTAAAAAATTCATTCAATTTGGTTCACTGGTTTCCGAGATATGACAGCTCAAAAATGAGTTGTCTAAAAAATAGTGTTTTACCCTAACGGTTCTAACTTCGTGAAAAACTATTCAATCGAGCCCTAATTTGTACCAATGCACAGTGGGGAAAAACCGACCCAAAAAGGCACCTAATTATTGCGGCTGATTGCGATCTTTGAAGCCCGACTTTTCCGAATGGAAAAATGTTAAGGAATCGATTGGTGATAGTTTCATTCACCGGAATTGAGTGTAAATGTCCATTTTGCCCCATTTCCCATAAAAAACACTGTTTTTCTGAATTAAATAATGGTTTCAACTGATTGCGGCTAACCAACCATTTTTTTATTGATGTAGAATTGACAGGTGCATTCTATGGGGCATACCTCGATCTGTGTCTTTGACTGGAAGTACCCATTTTGCCTCATTTTCCCCTAAAAATACTGTTTTTCTGGATTAAAAAATAATTTCAACTGATTGCGGCTAACCAACTATTTTTTTCTTGATGTAGAATTGACAGGAGCATTCTATGGGACACACCTTGATTTGTGCCATTGACTGAAAGTGCCCATTTTGCCTCATTTTCCCCTAAAATACTGTTTTTCTGAATGAAAAAATGGTTTCAACTGATTGCGGCCAACCAACCAATTTTTACCTTATGTAGAATCAACCGGCGCATACTTTGGGGCACACCTTGATCTATGTCATTGACTGAAAGTACCCATTTTGCCTTATTTTCCCCTAAAAATACTATTTTTCTGAATTAAACAATTGTATCAACTGATTACGGCTAATCAATCAATTTTTACTTGATGTAGAATTAACCGGCGCATATTTTAAGGTGCACCTCGTTCTGTGTCTTTGGGTGGTGGTGCCCATTTTGCTCCATTTTCCCCTAAACTACGGATTTTCTGAATTTTAAAATAGTTTCAATTGATTGCAGCTAATAAATATTTTTTTCCTGATGTAGAATCGACCTATGCATATTATGGGATACACCTCGCGCTATGCGTTAGTCTGAAATTGCCCGTTTCGCCCCATTTTCGCCTAATTAGTTCCAACTAATTGCGGTTAACCAAGCAATTTTTTTCCTAATGTGAAATTAATCGATGCATTATATGAGGCACAACTTGTTTTGAGTCATTGACTTTCCCCTTTTCCCCCTGAAAAACTGTTTTTCTCGCTTGAGAAACAATTTCAACTAATTTAAGCTAACAATACAAGTTTTTCCTCAAGTAGAATTGATCAGTGCATATTGTCAGACAAACTTTGTGTTATTGATTGGAGGTGGTCATATTGTCCTATTTTCCCCTAAAACACTGTTTTAGTTAGTTGGAACAAACTTTTTAACCCAGAAAAACAGTATTTTAGGGGAAAATGGGGTGAAACGGGCATAGGTCGATTCTATTTCAGGAAAAAATATTGGTTAGTTGCAATCAATTGAAACTATTTTTAAATCCAGAAAACCCGTAGTTTAGGTGAAAATGGAGCTAAATAGGCACCACCACTCAAAGACATAGAACGAGGTGTGTCCAAAATATGCGCCGGTTAATTCTACATCAAGTAAAAATCGATTGGTTTGCCGCAATCAGTTGAAACATTTCTTTAATTCAGAAAAATAGTATTTTTAGGGGAAAATGGGGCAAAATGGGTACTTCCAGTCAAAGACACAGATCGAGGTGCGTCCCAAAGTATGCTCCGGTTAATACTAAATCAGATTGAAAATGATTCGTTAGCTGCAATCAGTTAAAACTATTTTTTAATATAGAAAAACAGTATTTATATGGAAAAATGGGGCAATATGAGCACTTCCAGTCAATGACACGGGTCGAGGTGAGCCTCATGAAATGTACCTGTCAATTCTACATCAAGAAAAAATGGTAGGTAAGCAGCAAACAGTTTTTTTTTTATTTTCTTCGTTTATTTGGAAGGCTCGAGCGCCCTTGAGCATAACAGAGCCGAAATCAATGTTGTAATATAATAATAAAAAGTAATTTAATTAAACTACAAATTAACAATATTACTGCTTTCGAGCGTTCTTCTTGGGCGGAGACTGAAGAAGACTTTCCGCCGGAAGTACTTGCTGCTGTTGAGATGATTCCCGATTAAATTTTTCCTGCCTGCTTCTTCTCTCCGCTTCACACTTCTCAAACCGCTCCTTTTGCTCCTCTTCTTTCGCCCGTAGATTCTCTTGATATCGTCGCTGCATTGACTTCTCCTTTTTCCGATATTCTTCTTGTCTTTTACGCTTCTCCGCTTCGTGCTTAGCCCAATTTTCCGCCAGAGTCTTCTCATACTCGCTTTGATACACAATCGGTTCCGTTCCTTGCAATGTACCTTGCTCTTCGCCTTCATCCGCTTCCGCTTTCGCTTCGGAATCCTCTTTGACGACTCCCTTTTCCTTGTTCACGGCTTTCTGCTGAGCTAGTGCTACACCACCGTGAATCACGGCACTAGCATAGGTACTAGCAATCATTTTCACTCCGTCTGCCTTTTGATTCCGGGTTGGACGTTGTGGGCAGGCGTTTTTACGGTGCCCCTCCTGTTGACACAAAAAGCACTTGTTTTTAAGATCTTCATAAAACACCTTTCCTTTCCACTGGAGAATTTCCACTGTTGGAGGAATTTCGCTTTCCACGTCGATGTGCAAACCTCGCACTCCGTTGAACATATGGTCGAGTCCTAGGTTCGGTGGTAACTTTTCTCGGATCACACTCTCGATTTTTCCATATTTTCCAAGGACCAACGACAGATCCTCATCTGATACCTCAGGGGGAATATCAAATATCCGCACGTACCTTACGTTGGTTCCGGCTCGTGACATGGTAACGTGAACCGTTTTCCCATTGGAATAACAGAATTTGACGGGTCCTGAATTTGATCGCAACGCTTCCTCCATTGCGACTGCCGTTTTGAACTTGATGGACAGGCTTCTGTCCTCCTCCATCTTGTACACGGTTTCCATATGCATTACATTGGATTTCAGCTGCTTCAAGAAGTCAGCGATTTCAATCCATGTTGGACGCGGCGCCGACGCAGGGAAACGAAATTTGATCGTGTTCTCGATCATTTTGTTCCACCGAAACAAAACAAAGCTAAGGTCAACGAAGTGAAAACTGCTACACAAAGGAGAACAAAGCACTACAGGGTGCTATTCATCCGGGTTTAACAGGCAAGCTGCTACTGCGTCTGATTCCGACGAGAGCAAAACAACGACTGCAGCAAACAGTTGAAACTAGTTTTTAATTCAGAAAAACAGTATTTTAGGGGAAAATGAGGCAAAATGGGCACTTTCAGTCAATGGCACAAATCAAGGTGTGTCCCATAGAATGCTCCTGTCAATTCTACATCAAGAAAATAATGGTTGGTTAGCCGCAATCAGTTGAAACCATTATTTAATTCAGAAAAACTGTGTTTTTAGGGGAAAATGGGGCAAAATGGACATTTACACTCAATTCCGGTGAATGAAACTATCACCAATCGATTCCTTGGCATTTTTCCATTCGGAAAAGTCGGGCTTCAAAGATCGCAATCAGCCGCAATAATTAGGTGCCTTTTTGGGTCGGTTTTTCCCCACTGTGCAATGATGCACATATAACAGGTTGATAAACAGTCAATATTTGAGATTTTTTGATGCACTCCATGAAAAGTTACAGCATGTTGAATTTTTTTGTGGTTGAAAAAAAAGTTGCCTATCCCAAACATTTTGGCCACCCCCTGTATATATAAAAATGCAGTGGCATACGTGGGACCGCGCATAACTTGCAAACGGAAGGTCCGATTTTGGTCGTCTTAGTTTTGTTCTGTTAGTTTTCACCCAAGGAAGGTTTATGGGGCCTAAAACATGGGAAAATTGAGAGTTTTTGAAAATCGGGTTTTCATACATTTTGAACGGGGACTTGGGCGCTTGGCTAGGAACTTGAAACGTCAAAAAACGCAGTAGGCAAAACAAAGTTTGCCGGGTACAGCTAGTAATAATATACAACAAAAAAAATGTGTTTACGATGCTTCGTTCTTGAGTTGTAATTTGTCAAAGTAGGTGTTTTTTGTGGATTTTTTTTGTTTTCCACTGAAGTTTTCCAGAAAATTAGGCGACCCTGAGTTTTCTAATTTAGTCTATGTTCAGTTCATATATATATGAACCCTACCTGTGCATAAAATTTCATTGAATTCTGAAAAACTTTACGATAATAAAAATTAAACCTGTTGTAAACCAATCGAAGACATCATCGGAAAGGTTACAAATACATTGGCCAGCACTGCACTTCAGAGACTTCAACAATCTCCAAGAGTAAGTTTAATGGATCATACTTGGCGCGACTTTTTACAAAACTCCGTGGTCATTTAGCACCAACCTTAGGTAGGCACCAACATGTGTATAGTAGATTTCACGGTACCAGACTGTTTTGTACGCTCGCGTCCTGCCTTCTAAAAAAGTTTCGCCAAAGCTCACCACAGTAGTGTTTTCTGATTGTCCTCGCCCCGTGTAGTGGTCCACCGGTTTTGCAGATAGCGATAATTAACGGTGGCGGCAATTAAGTGTCCGCTGCTGCTTGGCTGCGTTTTTAATGACTGTGTCGTGCCTCAAGCGTAAACTTTGGTGTGTAGATTGTTTACTTTCAAATTTTCAGCTCCGCGATTGGCGCTGGGTGTCGGTTGACCTGTCGTCGCCCGTCCAAATGCTGGCCAAGGTCGTTACAATTGCGCATCAAAATGCCTCTACGGTTACCGGTCATTGAAATTTGGGGGAAGTCATACTTAGCTATTTTTCAGACGATTTTGGACGATTTACTAATGGCGGTGTGGGATGTTTTAATTGGCTTCAACACACACACCGAGTGAACTGTGACAATCATAAATTCAATTAGACGTTAACGTACTCGGAGACCGACGGTTGACTTAATGGTGCCAAACGTGTGGCAGCGAAATCAATGATAAAGCCTGTATCCGCAATAATCGGGACACAGAAGTACGGCTGTAGCTCTGTAGTGAATCGGTAAAATTGGTCAAATAATTGACTGAGAACTCTTTGGTGTATGTTTATTATTTGTGCCAAATTTCATTAAAATCGATGCATTACTTTTAACTGTGGATGAAAAACAAACAGACGTGCTTTTAAGCATTTTGTACAATCATGACCAATTTTCATTCGCATGGTAGATGGTTCTTTTACGCTACAGTTCAAAGTTCTGTGACGATAATTATGAAATTTCATTAGCAGTTATGATACTTATAGAGACACTTTCTTGCAAAATTGCATCAACTTTTATCAATTGGTTTGAAAGTTACTGGTGTTGATAGAGGTGAGTGTTAGTGAAAATTTTTCGGGTTTTTCATATGCGATGTTTGCCTATTCATAACTTTTGAATTTCTCTGCCAATTTTCATGAAATTTTCACAGAAAGTAGTTGATTATGTGTATTTTATGTCTGCAAAATTTGATGATTATTGGTATAGTACTTTCAATAGTACAATCGAAACAATAAAGGGTGCTGACTAATTTCTGTCTGAGGGGCTAAAATCACGTTCAGTCCCAATACATGTTTTGACTATAAAATTGTTGATAGTGCATCGATTTTTTTGAAATTTTGCCTATGCAACGAACGTAGATTGAGAGGTTTGTGTTCAAAATTTCAGCCTTTTCCTTTGCCAAATTCAATAGTTGCAGCGCTGGCAAGCAAAACTAGGGGCTGTACAAAATTCAATGGCGTTCATTCTACTCTTTCATTGCTATAACAAAAAGTACTGCACCGATTCGCATGAAATTTTGTCGGTGAAATGAGCACATCCTAAGATGTTATTAGGCCAAATTTGAGCAATTTTAATGTATCTATTACATACTTACAGCTGTATTTCTGTGTCCCGATTATTGCGGATACAGGCTTTATACGATAGAAAGTCAGTTGCTCCGTAGAGCAACTTCAGAGGCATCCCGAGGTCACCAGCGCCATAAAACTCCAATGTTATGGGAGCTTCGTTTAATTTGTTACCACCGAGTGCTGTTTCCAAGTAACAATTAAGTATCGAGTGATAGTAAAAACGGCACCTTAATGTGGCGATAAGGGATCTTCTGAGTTCGGTTTTGGAATGAGTGGACACCTTTAAAAGCTAGAATTCCTGGAATCGAACCTAAAAACATGTTTGTAGATCCGCCATAACGGTTTTAGGTTTTAGAGGTTCATCAATAAGAAATTCAAGTAATTTCAACCAACACAACTTGTTGGCTATGACGCTATGTTGTTTATGACGAGTAATACAACATTTCTAGTTCTTTTTGATTCCCATGTTTTGTTATTTTTACAATTGATCGAAGCTAAAAAAATGCAGTATTCAGAATTAATAAAGAACAATCATTATTATTCATTAATCATGAACTCTACATGGCGACCGTCACACAATTTGTAGCTGCTACTTCGTGATCAGCCAGAACAATAGTAATGGCACCGAAATATGGAACTTAAGGCTAAAGAGGCACTGTATTAACGCATAAAGCGAAAGAGAGCCTATAGCTCTTTACCATAACGGGTTAAGAACAACAGAATATCCTGAAGATTCAGGTCTCTGAAGTCAGTTTCACTTAATAAGTGTTTACCGAATACTCGGAAACGCAGTTGCGCAAAACTGGACAGTTACATATCAAATGATAGGAAGTTCTATAATCGGATTCACAGCTATCACATACAAATGAATCAGCTTGCAGAAAATTTGCCATGTGATAGCTGAGTCGGCAGTGGCCAGTCAATGCTTTGACCAGCATGCTGCAATTCTGCTTTGACAGTTATAAGATACTTCGCCACCCTTGGAGATGGCTCAGTACATTACAATTTGGTTTGACGACATGACTCCAAACTATTCCAGTATTCTTTGTGCTGAGTGGCAGCCCAGGTGTCAATCTGAAGCTTTACCCAACACTTGGATACCGGAATAGCTGGCTCAGGGCCAATGAAGTCATGTGATGCTCCAGTGCGAGCTAACTCATCAGCCAATTCATTTCCAGCGATGGAAGAATGGCCAGGTACCCATACAAGGTAAACAGCGTTTGCTGAATTCAGCTCCTCGAATTGAGTTCGACAAGCGATAACTATCTTCGACCTGGAGTTGGCCGAAGCAAGTGCTTTAATAGCAGCCTGGCTAACAGAAGTATATTACTTTGCCCATTACGTGCTGCTGAAGTGTCGATTGCACTCCGCACATAAGAGCATAGATTTCGGCCTGAAAAACGGTGCAGTGTCTACCAAGTGAGTAAGACTGATACAGCCTTAGCTCACGAGAATAAACACCAGCACCTGCTCGACCTTCGAGAAGGGAGCCATCAGTGTAACATACGATGCCGTCTGAAATACTTCTTTCCAGATATCCAGATGTCCACTCTTCCTGGGAAGGGAATTTCGTGGAAAATGTCCTATATGGGAAATTACAAGCAATTGTAAGATCACTTGGAGCAAGGACAATTTTGTCCCAATTCACCAAAAGTGGAAACAACGAGGTGTGTGTTGATGTGCGGTTCACAGGAGTTTCCTCTAGTAGACCGAGTACCCATAGACGGTAAGTGCAAGAAAGTGCTTTTTGTTTGAGATGGATGTGTAGTGGGCAGCGTCAAAGAGAACTTCGAGCGCTGCCGTAGGAGTTGAAGAGAACGCTCCAGAAATCGCTATTAAGCACATCCTCTCGAGATGGCCTAACTTTGATAGGATCGCTCTCATTTCGCCCTTTTGCTACTACACAAGACATCCATAGGCCAATATTGGCCGGACCACAGTTGTGTAAATCCATTTGATATACTTGGGTTTAAGACCCCAAGTAATACCAAAGATTCATCGGCATTGCCCGAAGGCCATACAAGCTTTCTTGATTAAGAACTCAATATGAGGTGTCCAGGAAAGCTTGGAATCAAGAATGACTCCAACGTACTTTACCTGTTCAGTCACATCGATTTCAGAATCAAAGAGACGCAAAGGTCGAACGCCATTACGGTTTCACCTTTCCGTGAAAAGAACAATAGATGTTTTACACCAACCCTCAACTACCTGAAGAGCGCTTTGCATCAAGTCGAAAACAATGCTAGGAAGTCGTCGACAAAACTGCTATTATTGAGTTGCCTCAATAGCGTATCTGCTACGAGATTCCACAAAAGCGGTGACAAGACTCCCCCTTGGGGGCATCCACAAACACTCAATTTCCTAATCTCTTCTAGACGCAATGTCGAGAAGAGATATCGGTTTTTGAGCATTTGATGACTTACCATATTGGTAGGCATGTTGGTTCACATGAAGAGGCACGATGGCCAGATGAACATCACGGATGTAATGATCCACAATTCGTTAAACTGATAGGTCTGAAACTCTGCTTTTTAATATGACGCACGACCCACTTTTGGAATGAACTTCACAGTAATATCCCGCCAAGATTTGGGAATATACCCTGTAGCAACACTGGAAACAAGTATTTTTTTCAAAACATGTTTGAAATGATCAAATCCCTTCTGAAGCAAAATAGGATAAATTGATCTGCTCCAGGAGATTTGAAAGAAGCAAAGCTATCAAGTACCCACTCAATCGATTCTTACATACGATAGTTACAATACTCCAAGCCGAAGCCAGGGAATCATAAATACAAGAAAAGACATCAGATTCATCCGAAGATGTAATATCCACACATCCAGGGAAGTGTGTGATGAATAAGCATTCCAGTACTTCCTCATCAGAGGAAGTCCTATCGCCATTTGACAAACGAAGATCGTTCACTCGGAAATCCTTAGATTTCGCAATGATTTTGTTCAATCGACTGACTTCACTCAAACTGGAAACATTTGTACAAAGGTTTTTTTCCAGCCGGAACGTTCAGCAGACCGGAGAGCTTTCCTGTAGGCCTTGCGAGCCGTCCTAAAAGCCACCGAACCAGCCCAACGTCGTCTGTTCCAACTCTTTCTACATTGTTTCCTGAGTTTCGCCAGATCAGAGTTCCACCAAGGTATTCCTCTTGTGATCTTCACAGACCGTAGAGGGCATGCTTCTTCAAAAGCATCCATGATGAAGGTCGTTGTAGTATCAACGGCATCATCTAAATCTAAATCACTTGGAGTGTCAATGGATGGTGAGTATACATGAAATTTGGCCGCAACCAAATCAGTAAAAAGATCCCAGTCTGTTGACCGAGGATTCCTGAAACGCAATGTTTGCGAAGTAACATTTAAATGTTCAAAAAAGATTTAGCGATGGTCAGATAAAGATTCTTCTTCTGACACAAGCCAATTGTTAAGCACGTGACTAATTCTACTAGAGCAAAGCGTTATATCTAACACTTCCTCTCTAGCAGATACCATGAAGGTTGGGCGGTTGCCTATGTTAAGTAATGCAAGATCTGTACTACTTAAGTACTCCATCAAACTGGAGCCTCTCAAGTTAATGTCTGAGCTGCCCCAGATGATATGGTAAGCATTAGCATCACTGCCATCAATTAGCGGTAGGCCTTTTGAAGTGCAGTACGCCTTGACTTGTTTGAACGCATCCGTAGGGGGCGGTTCATCATGCGGTAAATACACCGAACAATAGACGTATTTCCTGTTGAGGTTTCCAACAGATACATCGATTGTAATAGCACATACATCTCTAGTAGTTAGTTCAGAGATGAATGTAGCAACTATTGCGTTGTTGACAAGCACACAGGCTCGAGGCATGACACGCGAGTTAGCAATTTCATGTTTTACTGAAAGTAACACCGGGTTCACAAAGTTTCCTAGATAGAAATTCCCCTTACGAAAGTAAGGTTCTTGTACTAAGGTCACTTGGGCTGTACCATCTTGCATAAGTCTGCAAACTTTTATGCTGAAGATTGATCTGAGCTATCCTAACCGTAGCCACTACCCAAACTAGATAAGGTTAAACTCTTCACAATAACAGCACAACAAAGAACAACAGCAATAAAACCAGATCGGTATCGATTGGAAAACGCCAAAGGCGAGGATACACAGAATACACTGTGTAAATCGCATAATGCGAAACCATGTAGGTGAAAATTTAAACTAATTAACAACATCTTCATAATCCCGCCCTTCCCGAGCAGAGGAAAAAAGCTCAATAATAGCATATTTTGATATGGAGAACAAAAAGTGATATTTGTTTGTTTGAGATAAGAGGTAGAAGTACTAAAAAATAATATCTCAAATTTACTCCTGGAACATCATCATCATAACACATTTAGCTCTTGGTAAAATCTAAGCAATAGCAGTGAGCTATTTATCTTCAAATATCATATTTTGCTATTGGTTAGATGGTTCAAGAACAAATTTTTGCAATTATTTTCAGTACTTTTACCTCTTATCTCAAACAAACCAATATCACATTTTGATCGTCAGTACTTGAACTCTGCCCGGGTTATTTAGCCTCAAGTGAGACTAAAGAAGGGCAGCTGATTGTCTCGGAGAAACACAAGGTCTACCACGCTATTCCTCCGGTTAGCGCAGTAAGGGCAACATACTGTACGAGCAAAGTACAATAACTGAGCGGTAACAAACTGATAACTAGTGTTCGCTTCAGAACAAATTTTACAATTTTGTGTTATCAACTTGGTAGTTCATGTTACCATTACCTGTCAAACTGGGGGCATCATCGTCGACAACAACAACGGAAGTTAGTTATCAATGACCGTTGCAAATATCTTTCTGATAACAAAATAAGTTTTCAATTGGATAAAATTGATAGATTTACAGAAGTTGTTGTCAGGGTGCCTTTGATGATAACATAATGAGATATTTTATTGGTATCACGGGTATACTTGGTCGTTACCATATTTGTTATGTTGCCTGCTTATTCAGCCACAATGAGAACAAATTTAGTTAATCATTTTTGATATCAGATAACACAGTATGTTATCCGGTTGTTATGAAACTTTGCTCGGGGAGGGCGCCCTGGTACTCCACAGGCTCCGTTAGCGGTTAGGTTTTTATTAGACCCCCCCTAGCCAATCATTCCTAGGCACGGTAAGCATAAAGCCGCATCACACCATAAACTAGGGGTCACCTATTTGTGGATTCTTACCACCGGAAAGGGGAATCACTGCATAAGAACCAATCAGGCAAATGGAAGCAAATTTTACATGCGACGGTTTTAGCAGCCATGAAATGTTTTTATTGTGACCCATCTCCTATATAAATAGAATGGTAATTTCTGCATAACTCGAGAACCAATGCAGCAAATGCAACCAAATTTAGCATGTGGAGGTTTTAAGAGTCAAGAATTGTTCCAATGGAGGTGTGAGGTCCTTCCTCTAGAATAGGAGGCTCCCATACAAATGAAAAAAAAAAAACAAAATAAATAAAATGAAGCGAGAATTTTTGCAGAACTGGAGAACCATTCAAGCAAATGAAACCAAATTTGGCAGGCGCAAGTTTAAGAAGCCAAAGCAGGTTTCTATGTTGGTGTGTGACCCCACCCCCTCTGGATAGGGAGCATAGGGAGGGAGGGCTGCAAATGAAACGGAAATTTCTGCGCATAACTGGGGAACGAAGAAGCAAACATTGAAATGAAACCAAATTAGGCGAGCTAAGGTCTTGAAAGACAATAAATGTTTCTATCATGATGTGGAACCCATCCCCTCTATGGAAAAAAGGGGCCCCAATACACATGGAACATACATTTTGAAATAACTCGAGATCTAATCAAGCAAATGGAACCAAATTTGGCATGCGAAGTTTTTACGAGGCAAGCAACATGAATTTCTGCATAGATATAGAACTAATCAACCAAAAGGAATTAAATTTGGCATGTGGAGGGTTTTAGAGATGAAAAATGTTTTGAAGGACGTGTGCGATCTATCCTTAATTTGGACGGGGAGGATAAAATTTTTTAAAAGTTTATGACCCGAAAATTAGCCCAAAATTTTTAAAATTTAGGTACATATCTTCAAAAACTATATACAAATATATAAAAATAAGCAAAAATGTTAAGGTAGCATGTATAGTTTTTATTATCCAAGAAATTCCATCGAATTCTCCTAGAACTTTTTTTTGAAAAACTTCTTCGAAAATAAAACAAAATCCGGTTAGAAAATAATTCAAGATTTTTCGCAGATTTATTGTTGGTCAATAGCAAGAAATTGCTTCGTAATTTGCGCCAAAAATTTCTTGAAAAAGAAATGACATCCAAATAACACACTGAAAAATCAGGGAAAAACAATCAGAAGTTCAATCAGTAATTTCACAGACCATAAGATTGTGCATTCCATTAGTGAATTCCTTACATAAAGTTTCAAAACTGGACTTGAATGTCTGTTCAGCATGCTGGTGGTATAATAATGTTCAGATGATGAGACTGAGAAACTGGAAATTACTACACATTAACGATTTTGAATAAAAACGGGTGGCACCGCTTATCTTGAGTACAGTCAGGTTTTTTTTTACGCGGGGGATACGTACCGCGTAAAAAAAAACTCTGTTCAAAATTCAAAAAACCGCGTAAAAAAAGTCTCACCATTTCTCGACGAATCATGCAAAAATAAGACGATAATTTTTTTTTTGTATGGAGTTTTTTTAACGCGGCCGCGTAAATGAAAACCGCGTAAAAAAAGACCTGACTGTATTCTCAAGAACTTTTTCAACGATTTGAAATACAATCAGAGATATGTTCAGAAATTTAATTAAAAATTTATCCAAAATTCGTTCCATTTCGTATCCAATGAAATGAGAATATCCCTGATTCTTCCATAAACACCTTCCGAGATTGCTCCTTGGATTTCTATCGCAGTTTTTTACAGAAGTCTTCTCGCGAGTTCTTCATGAATTTATCGAAGGCTTTTTTCTATGATTTCTCCAGGTCTCCCAAGTTTCCATTCAGAGATTTTTAATTTATTTGCTCTTATAAATACAGGGGATGGCCAAAGTGTTTGGGATAGGCAACTTTTTTTTCTCCCACAAAAAAAATCAAAATGCAGTAACTTTTCATAGAGTGCATAAAAAAATCTCAAATTTTGACTGTTTGTCAACCTATTATATGTGCATCACTGGTACAAAATTGGGCTCGATTGATTATTTTTTCGCGAAGTTAGAACCGTTCGGGTAAAACACTATTATTCAGACAACTCATTTTTGAACTGTCATATCTCGGAAACCAGTGAACCGAATTGAATGATTTTTTAACGTTTATCAACAACATATTGATACTTGATGCGACGTCATAAAACGTAATATTTTCTCACGGCGAATTAAGTTATACCGGATTGAAATTTTTACCCATATAAAGGAAAATAAGTTAAATTTACAATACCACACAAAAATTACTAAATGTGTTCTTCCTTCAATCTAAATAGGCTGCAATATATCTGATTAGAGATTACTTGGGAACAGAAGTCGAAAATCTTTGGATATCACACTAAAATTTATTGACATTGATGTAAAAAAATATTTTTTTCGAGAAAAATCCAAAAAGTGTCAATCTATGATAGCTTTTCTCAACGTTTAAAAAGTACCTATGTTTTAATAGTTTGTGAAGCATTTACATATTGTTTGTGTACGTTCAAAATTTCATTTAATTCGGTTCTCTGGTTTCCGAGAAATGACACCTCAAAAATAAGTTGTCTGAAAAATAGTGTTTCACCCGAACGGTTCTAACTTTGCGAAAAATTATTCAATCGAGCCCAAATTTGTACCAAAGATGCACATATAGCCGAGGCGGTAAACGCACGGGTATTCAGCATGACCATGCTGAGGGTGACGGGTTCGATTCCCGGTCGGTCCAGGATCTTTTCGTAAAGGAAATTTCCTTGACTTCCTTGGGCATAGAGTATCTTCGTGCCTGCCACACGATATACACATGCAAAATGGTCATTGGCAGAGGAAGCTCTCAGTTAAAAACTGTGGAAGTGCTCATTGAACACTAAGCTGAGAAGCAGGCTTTGTCCCAGTGAGGACGTTACGCCAAGAAGAAGAAGAAGAAGAAGAAGAATGCACATATAATGGGTTGACAAACAGTCAAAATTTGGGATTTTTTTATGCTTTCTATGAAAAGTTACAGCATGTTGAATTTGTTTGTTGGAGAAAAAAAGTTGCCTATCCCAAACATTTTGGCCATCCCCTGTAGTTCCTTCCAAGATTTTCTCGGGATCCTTTCGGTATTTATGGGAGTTGTCCCTGAGATTTCTAACAGAGTTGCTCCCAGGATTTGTGGATGAGTACTTCCCGGGATGTTTTCCAGAGGTTTTCCCGATATACTTCCACGGTTTCTCGCTTCCAAAATTTAATAAAAGTTTCTTCAAAGATTTCTCTAAGTAGTTTGCCATAGCTAAGTAAGCCTTTCTCTGTTTTTTTTTTTGTAATTTCTTCCAGTTTTTTCATTGATATTTCGCTTGGATTTTCTCGCTGGTTCCTCCCGGAATTTCTCTCCGAGGTTCCTTCTTGAATTTCATTTGTAGCGTTTTGACGTTTTTTTCTTTTTAAGCAAAATAATTTTTGCTTTGAATTTGTAAATTTAGTTTATTTTAATCGGTTTGAATGAAATAGCAGTAATTAAATTTGATAATTGAATTTCAGATTGAATTTGAGATGACGAAACGGTTTGAGAAAAACGGTTTTGACGTTTTTCTCTTTTTAAGCAAAATTATGTATATAATTTGTTTAATTAAGTTTTCATTAAGTAATTGCTTTTGTAGAAATTGACGAGAAATAATACGATTGCATTTGCATTCGTAACATAACCTGACTTTACTTATGACTGTTCGTTTTGTAAATGTAAATAATTTGTCGGTATATGGTTTGTGTCTCGGCTATAGCAAATGCCATAAAAAGACGTAGTGAGTGCAGCAATGGCTCCTGAATATATGTATCTCAGTTACACCACCTTGACGAATCTAGACCGGCGCACAGTGGAGCACCTAGTACATCAAAACTGATCAAAATTATTTTGACGTATTTTCGCAACCCAAATACAACCTAAATTAGTAATGAAACGCATTTCATAGCTTTCAATGAATTTTATAACAATAAATTCACCTAGCAGTGAGAAACAACCAATCTAACCGACTTCAACAAGATTTTTTTTAATAATTATACCACCATTCCATAGAAAATTGATATAGTGTGTCTCCGAACATCGTGGTACTTGGTGGTTTTGTAGTTTATCAAAAAAAATTAGACCCGTATTTTTTTATTTCATCATTAGGGTGACCAATTTTATGATTGTAAAAACCAAGATTTTTCGAAACTAAAATTTTTCAAAAAATCACAGCTTTTGAACCAGTTGACCGATTTTAAACTTCTTTTTTTTGCTTGAAAGCTGTTGAATTCTAATTTTCAGCAAAAATACGTTCAGAGGGCCAAATAGTGTTTCTGGGCAAATAATATCATATAATAAAATAATTATTACGATTTCTTCAAAGTGTTGCAACTTTTGAAATCGGAAACATCCGGAAGGTTTTCTTTCTGCATTTGAAAGAGGAACAATAGTTTTATCATACACTAAACGCAGATTTCCCGGAAACAGCCGGAAAATCAACTTATTTCATTTTGAATATAGGGTAAAGAATTCCATCAAATATTTTTTTCAATGTTTTCATATATTGTATGTAAACTTAACGTCAATTTATTTGGGTTTCAAATTAACAGAATAAGAACATTAACCTTGTTTAATAAACTGCATCGTTGAATTGATTGACTATCAATTTTATTCACTTTGTACGGTCAAAACTTGCACGCGCTGTGAGTTATATCAAAGAAAACGGCTAACATTCAGCTTCACTAAACATCTTTTGATAAGCGTAAACAAAACATTTGGACACTGCTTAGCTGTCAAACGATTACACGATAACTACACTTGGCAAAAGCACAACGGAAAACCCAATTACTTCATTTTGAGTTTTTCCACTTATGATCAGGTTTTGATATGATTTACTCCAATGTGCGGCGCCAAATTCTTAATTCGCCATTCGAATTGGTCGTTGGCGCAATTTCTAGAGATAATATGTTAATGGACTTATCCACCGATGAACCAAATTCATCGCGGTCCGAGAATTTTGACACTAGAGCGGGGTCTGTTCCAATCAGAATCGTCCAATTCTGATTGGAATGGCCCCGCTCTAGTGTCAAAATTCTCGGACCGCGATGAATTCGGTTCATCGGTGGATAAGTCCATTGTTTAGATAGGTTTCTTGTTGGAAAAATGACTTGAGCTCGTTCATTTCGCTCGCATATCGGCTGAAAAGTAGTAGCCATCGCGTTATCGAGTTAAAGTTTTTGGATTAAGTTGAATATTTCGATTGTGAAAGTTGACTAACGTTTATAAGGTAATTTAAGAAAAGTGGAATGTTTTAAGTGAAGTGTTCAAAACGGCTAATTAGTAATTTTCCTTTATAGTAAAGTAACGTAGTCTTCGTCTTCGCGATCGCTACTAAAGTTTTTTAGTGATTTATAAGTACAAAAAGGTAAATATTCGAAATGATTGATTAAATTATACGAAAGTGAGACTAATGTCATTTGCGTTGGACATTCCAGCGCTGTGGCGCTTTTTGGTACGGGCTGGAGTAAAGTGGAGCGTCGACCGGAGTCGACAGCCCAAGGCATTGTGGCGATTGAGCCACCAATTTCGTCGAAGGACAGTCTTTCGCTTCGAGTCCTTGCAACCGCCAAGGCCCGCCCCTAGGGGTAGCAAAACGGAGTGTGAGTGAGGTCGCTTAGCCAAGCGAAGCGAAATTACCGGTGGTCGCCAATCAACCACCCGGAACAGTCCACCAAGTTACAACCCGTGTGGACCGCCCGAAAGAACGAAGCGAACCGGAACTTCCTCATGGTAACCAACTTCGCCCCGCTCGGCCTAGTAGGAATGTAAGTACGCGAAGCCTGGTCGTTGGGCAAGCGGGTTTCTGTTTGGAAGGGAAGGTTCGATCCGGACGTTCAAGGGCCGCAAAATCGGAAGTCTTCCGTCCAGCCGCCACTCACCCCGCACCTATAGTTTCGGCCATACCCACGCGGACTCGCTACGCTGCCCGCCATCCTGCAGCAAAGGCGGAATCTCTTCGGCGCCATTACCCCGAAGGTTTCCACCGCCATCGCCGAGGTTCGTGCTGTCTACGAGCATCGCATCGAGTCAACGTCCAAAATCCTGCGCAGGTATGTGGAAGTGTTTTGTTCATGGCCAGAATTAGCTTCCTTTTAGAGTAGTTCCCGTTAACCAAATATTACCGTCCAACCCGAATGATTATTTTGCAATAAAGAGGCTGTTAGAGTAGAAGTACCGAAACTTGATTACGTTCCGTTTTTAGCGCTTCTGAAAGATTTTTCGCTTTTCTTAAGGTTTTAGTTTCCGTTTCGTTCAGGCTAATTGAGGATCGGACTTCCACTTTTCAAATTCGGTATTGCGTTTGCGGTTGGATGAGCTTAAGTCGTTGTTGGGTTCTTTCTTAAAAAAGGGGTTGGGATTAGAAGCGAAGAAGTTGGCGTGAAGCTAGATTCGAAGAGTTTTCGATGTTTTTTTTGGAGTCAAACGACCGTTCGAAAGCCCTGAGGAACTTGTCTTAGCAAAGTCGGGCAAACAACAGACTGGTGGTCTCTCCTACGAGAGTGGCGCTTAAGCCACCAGGTTTACCAAACCCTCGTGCGAGTTTTAGAACGGTTACACCTTAGATTACTCTAAGAAAGTTTTTCCCAAATTGACTTTCCTTCCAGTTTTTCTCAGGACTTCTTCTGTAATGCCTTTTGACATTTCTCCTATAGATCTTTCTCCGGAAATTTCTTACAAGAAATTTTGTAAATTATTCCAGGAAACTTTTCGGGAAAAACTCGTGTAAAAATCCTTGCAAGAACCCCGGGAGCAACTATTAACCTTTCTTTCGCATCACGTCTGGAAAAGCTCGCAGACGTAGTGTGCGGTTTGGGTTAAAATTGACCCCGAAGGGTGCACCCAGATTTTTAGGATAATATCTTGGTAGATATTTCAGGTAACTGGAACTAATCCCGAAAATATATCTCAGGAGGATCACTGCAAATAATCCTCCCTGTAAAAACTATGGAGAAAAACTTTTGAAAAGCTCTAAAAGAAATCAAGGAAAGAACTCCATGAGAAATACGAGGAGAATGTCCACGATAAATTCAGAAAAACTCTGACAGACATCCCAAGATCAACATCAAAAAGATTTAAAAAAAAAATCGATAAGAAAATCAGGTAAAACTTTAAAAAAAATCCACTGCAAACCTTTATGAAATATCCCGGCTGAAAGTCGTTCAGAAATTTACGGAGAAACCCCAGAAGAAAGTTCACGGAGATTCTTGAAGAAATTTATTGCAGAAGCAACTTCGAAAGAAATCTCGGGAAGAACTCCTGCACAAAATTCATGAAAAACTTTTTAAGACATCCTGGAAGCTCTGCACGGTCAGAAAATTCACACAAAACTGAGCTAAAGTGGGACAACTCAAAAAATGAGTAATTTTTTTTTTCCAGCGATAGCGCTGGCACAAGTGCACAAATCTTATCAGTTTAAGTCGTATAATATTCTTGCTGATGTGAAGAATATTATACGGCCTAAATTGTTTGGATTTTTGCACTTGGGCCAGCGCTATCGCTGGAAATGCAATTTGCTCACTTTTTGAGCTGTTCCAGTTTAGCTCAGTTTTGTGTAAATCTTACTCATTTTAGAGTAACATTTTCTTAGCGTGTAGTAGAAAAAAGCTCACACATTGTAAAGACCAGTAATGAGTTGCTAATCACCCTCCGATGCACTTCGAACCTAACCTATCGAATAGTCGAGCTCACCTCGACCTGTAAGTTCAACCGACAAACATTCCAGCGGTAAGTACCCTCCTCACCGATAAACACTTATTACAACTCAATAACTGGCATCTTCATGCATCTTCACGTAGACGAGGTCTCCTACCTACCACCTTCTCTGTGATGAACACCTTGACATTTTTGCACTTGGGGGTCGATCGTGAGGGAGGTATCATCATCTTCTTCTCCGTTCGTGGTTTCCTACTGAAGGGAAGAAACTGCAACCAACTTCCAATGTGCAATAACAGTCACCACCGGTGCGGGTAGATGATGACGATGAAGTACTGCGGAGCCTTTGGCAAGGTTAGCGACGATCACCATTCGACCACTGGCTGATGGTCATAATTTACGACCCTCATCATCACCGGACCGCAAATTTCGTTTTTCACAGACGAGAGTGATTGAGAGGATGCCCCGGCTAACAAGACCTACGGTATGCTATGCTGAAAGTGAAACAGCCAAAAGGGCATGGAATAATTCACCTAGTGGTACAACATGGGATGTTCAACGCTAGAACTGTCGAAGATCAGATTGAAGTTTTCTCTTCATCTTATGAATACTGCAAGCGTAAAAGACAAGAAAATTACAAAGTCGTCAACACACAATACTGATGAAAGATGTGACAAATGAGATGAGGTTCCTGCAGACAAAGCGTTGATGATTAATATCACTAGGCCTCGCGCGCACAAAGGTGATAATTCGAGAAATTCCTAAAGGTGGCCACTGGCCAGCACAAAACAGGGAAGCGGAAAATTTCGGAATTCTTCGCTGATGATCGGATTCGTTGAATATGCAGTAGATTCGAACCGCATTACATATACAAACCACACCAAGAACCAGTTTCCAGAAAAACATTCCCACTTTAGAAATTCCTAGAAACATTGTGATTCACTTCAAAGCCTAGCCACAGCTAGGCCGATATCAGCTCCTCCTACACACAAAAACTCAGCATGACACGGCACGGACAATCTTTCTTCGATGTTTCCACTTATCAAAACACCAACACAGCTTCATTACAACAGCAAGCAAGGTATTCCACTGAATTTCTTAACAAAACTTCCCCCAACGAAGCCGCCGCTCTCACACACGCAACATATTGACGATCGTTTGGTTTCGTTCGTCGGTTTTTTTTTTCTTTCCTTAAAATTCAAAACTGTTTTGTTTTCTCCTAATCAAATCACAAACTCTGCGGCTTTCTTTTCACTGGCTGCGATTCGGAGTTACGGCTACGGCTCTCTCTCTAGCAGTGTAGCGCGCGCACACTCAAACACAAAACACAAAACACAAAACGATCATCGATCGGTTGATTGATTTTGAGGGTCGATCCACAATCCACACTGCATACTGCAGTCGTCGTCGCCGTCGTTGTCCAGTTCGGTGCGTCGTCTTCGTTTTCGTCGTCGCCCCATTTATTCCACCGTCGTCGCAACCGCGTCTTCGACCGTTTGTTGATTTTCACTTGCAACACTTCACTGGCGTTGGGACACAGTAAAAAAAGTGGATATCACGGCATTACAAATGAAGTCACAGCGCAAATACGGCGCAAAAAAAAATAAAATAAAAAAGACACAGAAAAAAAACTAAATGTTATGATTTGACCGAGATTTGAACACTGGCCCACTAAGGGAGAGATCCGTGCGCGGCCTCTCTAGGCCATGCCATACCACTTGTAATAGCAAAGAAAAAACATTGTACATGAGTAACTCTCGCTGAGACCGGCCCACTATTTACAACTTGTCTTTAAAAATGTGTAAGCTGACGATTTTCTGAAAGTCCTCGCCAAAAAGTAAGGGAAATGCATTTGATTACTCAAACTGATGAACCCCCGTTAGTTAGAGCCACAACCATTTTTGCGGACCCTTCAATTTTTATCAATTGTTGGCACACTTAAACCGTTTTAACTCGAAAGTTTCTTTTAAAACCAGCTCAAAACGAAATGATGTTGGAAAAGGGCATTTTTTTATTATCGTTCAAGTTGGGCCGAAGAGTCTCAGATTTTCATGAAACTTTTTCCACAGGCAGGACTCAGAGCTCATGGATATATGGATAAAAAAATTGAGAAAAATTCAGGGTCGCCTATTTTTCCGGAAAACTCAGGTGGAATTTTTTTGTTTTCCCCTGACACTACTTTGAAAAATCATAACTCAAGAACGAAGCATCGTAGAAACAAAGTTTTTTTTAGAAAATTAAAGCAAGTTTTCTCAGGAATCCAAAAAAATATGAACTGCAAAAAGTTTTCCACAAAATTAACCACAGTTGAGAAAATTCGTAAAGAAAAGCTGGAAAAACTATACCAGAACTCGTGGAAAATTTTCGAAAAAAATATTTTTGAGAAGGTTATTTTATAAGATTTAATCGCTGAAACTTTTAGAATGTACTTTTTTTTCGTTTTCGAGTTATGGCCAATTTTGTTGAAAAATGTCCAAATGTGCCGTAAAAGCCTTTTCTTTGAAAAATCTGAACTCAAGAACGAAGCATCGTAGAGAGCAAATTTGCTCACGAATTCAAAAAAAAAAAATTAACCCTTCAGCGCGCCCACACCCGGTGTATCCATTACAGGGAAATTACATTATGGACTGTTCGCCGCCACCATATGTGAACTCCTTAGCGTTGATGAGCTATTATTTTGATTATCGATCGTTTGTTTGGGTTTCGTTTGGTTAAAAGTAAAATTCGATTTGCTGGTGGATTAGATAACGCTTTCGAAAGAGTTTGGCGAAGGTGCCCCAAATGGTTCACCACTCAGATGCTTGAAAGTACTAAACCACTTTTTGGAAACCTTCACGGGTATTTTTTGCAATAAAAGCTCTCAACAACTAGTGGAATTTAACAATAAGACGAAAAGCGTGCTCTGTCCCAATGAGTATGTAATGCCAAAATCAGTGAAGAATTAGCCCAATGCTGAAATCTAATCAATGAAGTGTTTCTATATTAATTTAACTAAGGAAACTGATAATATAAATAACCCCTCCCTATCTTTAAACGTCGAAAACTTCACTCCGTGCATCGATTAACTTTCCCTGAATGTACCAAATCTCCTATCGCTAAACTGTGGAGATCCCTATCAAGTGGAACCAACAAACGCAACAAGTGAAACCTGTGCGTTGCGCGAAGATCAAATATTGGCTTTACCACCTGTGCCACTGCATTGTGGTGGCACAGATGATCGGCTCAATCTCTAAATGAATTTTAGTCGGAGATTAAGTGCCTATGCTATGGGCCGGATAACACTACTACTGTTGGACCCCTCTCTAGGGGTCTAGGCCTCTAGCCGTCTATCGTCGCGTCGTCGGTTCATCGTCGAAATCGACGACGGCGATGATGATAAGATGCTATGAATTATCAATTTAAACCAAATTAGTCCCATTTAGTGTGTTCGCGCGCGCGGAACATTGCCAGTTTGGAGAAACGTCGCTGTGCGAGCAGCCGTGCACAGTGAAAAAAGTTGCACAAAAGCAATTTAAAATAAAAAAAAATTATCCATTACAGTGCCAAGAAACGCCAATTCCGGGACGAAATTTCTAATGGAAATTCTTGGACAAGCTACCTGAAGAAATGTTAACTTTTTTAAGTGATTTCTGAAGAATTCAGAATGCCAGAGATTTCAAGATTAAACAAAACGGTCAAGATTGGGGATCTGTTTTTAAGATTAAGTAAATTCTTGTTATAAAGTGCTCAAAAGATAATTTGTAGTTTCATCCGTGTGAAATTTATATCTAGAATACAAGAACTAATAGAAAATAAAAAAAAACTGCCATTTAGAGAAAAATTGCTTTTAAATTATGAAATCATCAGATTTACACACTCAGATTTGATTACCGAAGTCGGTAAAATTTTACTGAGTTTTTGAACAGCAGAGTTAAGTCAGTAATTTGCAAGTACCGAAACTCAGTAAACCAAGTAGGTTTCGAGCTGTCAAAAAATACTGATTTAGTCAGTAATAGTTGATTCAATTTTTACTGACTTTTCGGTAGTCTTATTTTTTTTGATTTTTTTTTTTAAAGTTTCTTCCAGCTTTTATTCTAAATTTCTTCCATTTCGATAAATCTATAACTAAATTCCGATTAAATCGCCCTTGCTCTTGAAAGCTGTATGAAAACCCATAATGCTATACACTCTTCCCATCAGTTTCGGCAGAACTAGATCGACCTTTTGGTTCCTAAATAGAAAGACCCGTTGCTGGAAAACCCCGCCGGTACAGTGTTTTAGCTAAGTCCATCCGTTGCGCAATTCATCCCCAAGCAATGTTGTCCGGTCCAGCTATACTGCTACATAAACAATTTGTCGATGACCGTTCTAGTTTTATTCTTCCGAAGCGATTAGGATGTTCGAATACTTACGGCAAGAGTGATTGAATCGGAGTTGAAAAATTATTCTGCATTCTGAAAAGATGGGGTTGGTCTTGGGATCTGATGCTCCGAGTTTTATTCGCGCTTTTTTTTCTATTTTTGACAGCAGGGCACATGATGTTTTTATTGATTCAACGAAACCTCAGTAAAACTAAACCATTACTGAAAAGTCGGTACTTCCTTTTTACTGACTTTTGATTCTGTTCAGTAAATCTATAATTTTGCGGTAACATCAGTACAAATAATTACTGTGTTCAGTAAACTGTCAAATTGTATTGCTGAACATCAGTGATGTTCAATGAAAATGCTGAAAAGTCAGTTGTTGTTGTTTGTTTATTACCAGGGATTTTAACCTTTTATGGGTCATTCATCCCGTTGAAAAGTCAGTATTTTTCGCATTTTACGGTTCAAAAACCGTAAAATAAATTACCGAACAGAGAATACCAGATTGAGTGTGAAGTGGTTGTGCTTGCACCTGAATGTAATGAATGCCATTAGAGGGAAATATTAAGCTAAAAGTGGAACGTTCTGAGAATTCGCATTGCAGAATGATTTCAATTTCGAAATATCGCATTTTTTTAGATATTTACCTTTAAGGTTCTTGCAGGCATATGTGTTGATTATTATTGATGAAAATCGATAACAGAGGAACAGAATAACAGAACGAAAATCAGAACATTCGTGAAACCTGAACTCATAAAAAACCTGAAAAAACCTCTGAATTTGTTTATTTCCAACCATTGAATATGGAGCCATTAAGACTTTAAAAACAACTTCAGCGCCTTTCATTATCGTAGGGTTTTATCAGAAAGTTTCTGGGTTCCGAAATAAAATTAAAACATATATTTTTTTAAATAAATTCTAAAGTTTTCCATAGCATACTGGCACCGAATGTCTAACAGAAAGCAATTGCGTTGAAAATTGACTTCTAACCCGAAAGAGAGATGGAATTGTGATAAAAGGAGTGTCCGTGATTTCGATGATCGATTTCAGTTTGGCTTGTATTGCGCTGAATTTCAACCTGTTTTGTGGCTTGATTGGTTTAAGCGCAGCTCTGACGAATACGAATTCGTGGGTTCGAATCCCACCAGAACGCGATTTTTTTTTCACAAATGCATCTATCAATTTGTCAATGACGGGCTTGGTAGTCTAGTAGCTATCGCTTCTGATTCATATGCATGGCTCGTTTCTTCCCTCCTGCTTTGTATCTTTCTATCTACTTCTTCTCCCTTCTACATCTAATACATATTCGTATGTTCTTACCCAGGTAACCACTAAGCATTTGAATAAGCCGTGTATCAGCCCGTATTACGCATTTAAACTGCTTGCTGCCCTACATAAGCAGTTCGAATGCATAGCTGCCTTGAGTTAGCATAAGCTGTGCTGCTCAAAAGCTTTCGGCTGTTAATTAGCATTTCAACTGCTTGAAGTGGTTTCACTTGGGAGCATACAGAATGCTTTTCAACTGCTCTTTAAATGCTAGGAGCAAAAAGGTTGGGAGATATGTTACGCATTTGGCAACACATCTTGTCTCTCTCTTAGAGAGCCTAAGCTTCTGTTTACAAATTTGTGCATCTTATTAGTTTCTTCATTTTCCCCTACTCATCCAAAAACACCAAAGAAAACATTACTGCAGCTGGATTGGATTGGGAACTTGCCCATAAAAAAATCCCCAATTATTTATCATTTCGTCGGAAAATATGTGCCGAATAGGTGGATGCTTTGGTGGATCATAGGATTGTTTGAAAGAGGGAAGAAACAATCTAATTCCACAGATATTTAAAAGAAGGGATCGCAATGCTCTACCACAATGAAATATCTCAATGAAAACAAGTTTTGGATGTTGAATCTGAAGCTGTTATCTAATCATTCTTTATATTGGCGATTACATCAACGCACGCCACCGGGACAGCTTTAGCATCGTGGATCAGGAGCAACAGAATCCGAAGCAGATATGATTAATCAATCTCCGGATCGTAAGTTCAAACCCCTACATCACTACAAAAATCAGCAAAAAAAGCACCACCTAGCACCGGCTGGAATATGGAAGGACGATGAAGCGGGGAAGCAGGCTGAGAGAACGAGAAGCAGACGTCAATCTATTTTTGTTTTTTTTTTTGCTCGACGAGGCGTTACGCTTCTTTGACATTTCGTCACTACGTTCCTGAAGGGATAGCACTAAGACAGCCCGTTATTTTGCCAAAACCTGCTGTGAGGTAGCACTATAGGCGCATATACGGCTAATTAGCATTAAACGCCTTGTCGTAAAGGCTACTATAATGCTGAAGGAATGCTATTTTAAATGCTTACTGGTTACTTGGGTAGCCATCGCTTGAACCAGGAAAAAAATGTTTCCTTTCCTTTTATCACAGCATAATGTCAATGTATCATATAACGCCTACAAATTATGCATCCAAGTGAATAGTGCCGCTTTACAGTAATCTTCACACCATCTATCATTTTACGCCTGGCATCCATGCACCAATGCGTGAACCCTGTGTCAAAAACAAACATATCTCAACAGCAACAAGCGAGTGCAACATCACTTCTCTTCACTTCTTCACATTGATCTGCAAACTGTGCAGCAGGCACGATTATCGCCTAAAAATGCAAGACCACACACTGAAGTGTCAACAAAAAGTCCTTATTCACAATATTGTGATTATTTTTACATTTATAAAAATGTTTGAATGGTTCGTCTGCTGTGGAGTCATGTTTTAGTTGAAATAGCAACAAATACGAATAGGTAGACGTTACATGAATCACATTGCTAACAAAGGCGAAGCCAGATCGGGTATTTTAAAGCTCTAATGCAAAGACTCAATCCTACGAGAATTGTAATGATTCAAGGGTATAATTGGTATTCAGTAACAACAAATGTTACACTAACACTCCTTTCCATCCGATGACCTGAAGGATGTGGCCTGAAGACATTATTGACTAAGCTTGGAAGTCTCAGTGTCTAGTAGATACTTTTAAACCGCTTGATCAATTTCAAATCTTTTAGCGTGCTTTTGTAAACACTGCTCAAAAGCACGCCTAAAGATTTGAAAAAGTTATCAGGTTATTTTTTTGAAAAAGGAAGAAAAATAATAATTTAATTAAAAAAAAAACTTGACTTTGGAAAAAATAATGTTCTACAAGTCTATTTTAATAAAATTCATAAAAAAAGTTTGAACATCGGTTGAAAATTGAAAAAGTTTACCTAAAGTAAAAGCACATCGAAAATTATACTTTGAAGAGTTTGCGTCACCTCTAAATCTAAATAATTTTCCTTAAAAATATTTTCATGGGTTTATGTTAAAAGCTATATTAGTTCTCCTTTTTAATATATAAATATCAAGATTTTGCATGTGAGATTGGCCAAAGCAGGCTCCCTATTGTCCTAAAATTTCCGTAAAAATGTATGAACTGTGACAAGGGAGTCATTTCTAGAAATCTCTTCAAAAAATTATACGGCTATTCCATTAAACCCTCCTTCAGTAAGGAAGCGAATGGAGCTTTAAACCGTCTCAGATGTTCATGAAGTTTTTTCCACAGGCAGGGCTCATGGATATATGAACAAAAAAAAAAAGAGAAAAAATCATGGTCGCCTATTTTCCCGGAAAACTCAGGTGAATTTTTTTTTGTTTTCCCCTGACACTACTTTGAAAAATCATAACTCAAGAACGAAGCATCGTAGAAACAAAGTTTTTTTAGAAAATGAAAGCAAATTTTCTCAGGAATAAAAAAAAATGAACTGCAAAAAGTTTTCAACAAAATTAACCACAGTTGAGAAAATTCGTAAAGAAAAGCTGGAAAAACTATACCAGAACTCGTGGAAAATTTTCGAAAAAAATATTTTTGAGAAGGTTATTTTATAAGCTTTACTCGTTGAAATTTTTGAAATGCACTTTTTTCGTTTTTGAGTTATGGCCAATTTTGTTAAAAAATGTCCAAATGTGCAAAATATGAAGTGGAAAAAGTTTTCCACAAAATTTTCCACCGTTGAGAAAATTCATAAAGAAAAGCCGGAAAAACTATGCCCGAACTCGCGGAAAATTTTCAAAAAAAATATTTTTGAGAAAGTAATTTGGTAAGCTTTGATCGCTGAAATTTTTGGAATGTACTTTTTTTTCTTTACTGAGTTATGACCAATTTTATGAAAATGACCATGTTAGCCTATGGTCATTTTTCATAAAATTTGCCACAACTCAGGAACGAGAAACAAGTGCATTCCAAAAATTTCAGCGAATAAAGCTTATGAAATTACCTTATCAAAAATATGTTTTAGAAAATTTCCCACGAGTTCGGACATAGTTTTTCCGGTTTTTCATTATGAATTTTCTCAACGGTGGAAAATTTTGTGGAAAACTTTTTCCACTTCATATTTTGCACATTTGGACATTTTTTAACAAAATTGGCCATAACTCAAAAACGAAAAAAGTGCATTTCAAAAATTTCAACGAGTAAAGCTTATAAAATAACCTTCTCAAAAATATTTTTTTCGAAAATTTTCCACGAGTTCTGGTATAGTTTTTCCAGCTTTTCTTTACGAATTTTCTCAACTGTGGTTAATTTTGTTGAAAACTTTTTGCAGTTCATTTTTTTTTATTCCTGAGAAAATTTGCTTTCATTTTCTAAAAAAACTTTGTTTCTACGATGCTTCGTTCTTGAGTTATGATTTTTCAAAGTAGTGTCAGGGGAAAACAAAAAAAAATTCACCTGAGTTTTCCGGGAAAATAGGCGACCATGATTTTTTCTCTTTTTTTTTTTGTTCATATATCCATGAGCCCTGCCTGTGGAAAAAACTTCATGAACATCTGAGACGGTTTAAAGCTCCATTCGCTTCCTTACTGAAGGAGGGTTTAATGGAATAGCCGTATAATTTTTTGAAGAGATTTCTAGAAATGACTCCCTTGTCACAGTTCATACATTTTTACGGAAATTTTAGGACAATAGGGAGCCTGCTTTGGCCAATCTCACATGCAAAATCTTGATATTTATATATTAAAAAGGAGAACTAATATAGCTTTTAACATAAACCCATGAAAATATTTTTAAGGAAAATTATTTAGATTTAGAGGTGACGCAAACTCTTCAAAGTATAATTTTCGATGTGCTTTTACTTTAGGTAAACTTTTTCAATTTTCAACCGATGTTCAAACTTTTTTTATGAATTTTATTAAAATAGACTTGTAGAACATTATTTTTTCCAAAGTCAAGTTTTTTTTTTAATTAAATTATTATTTTTCTTCCTTTTTCAAAAAAATAACCTGATAACTTTTTCAAATCTTTAGGCGTGCTTTTGAGCAGTGTTTACAAAAGCACGCTAAAAGATTTGAAATTGATCAAGCGGTTTAAAAGTATCTACTAGACACTGAGACTTCCAAGCTTAGTCAATAATGTCTTCAGGCCACATCCTTCAGGTCATCGGATGGAAAGGAGTGTTAGTGTAACATTTGTTGTTACTGAATACCAATTATACCCTTGAATCATTACAATTCTCGTAGGATTGAGTCTTTGCATTAGAGCTTTAAAATACCCGATCTGGCTTCGCCTTTGTTAGCAATGTGATTCATGTAACGTCTACCTATTCGTATTTGTTGCTATTTCAACTAAAACATGACTCCACAGCAGACGAACCATTCAAACATTTTTATAAATGTAAAAATAATCACAATATTGTGAATAAGGACTTTTTGTTGACACTTCAGTGTGTGGTCTTGCATTTTTAGGCGATAATCGTGCCTGCTGCACAGTTTGCAGATCAATGTGAAGAAGTGAAGAGAAGTGATGTTGCACTCGCTTGTTGCTGTTGAGATATGTTTGTTTTTGACACAGGGTTCACGCATTGGTGCATGGATGCCAGGCGTAAAATGATAGATGGTGTGAAGATTACTGTAAAGCGGCACTATTCACTTGGATGCATAATTTGTAGGCGTTATATGATACATTGACATTATGCTGTGATAAAAGGAAAGGAAACATTTTTTTCCTGGTTCAAGCGATGGCTACCCAAGTAACCAGTAAGCATTTAAAATAGCATTCCTTCAGCATTATAGTAGCCTTTACGACAAGGCGTTTAATGCTAATTAGCCGTATATGCGCCTATAGTGCTACCTCACAGCAGGTTTTGGCAAAATAACGGGCTGTCTTAGTGCTATCCCTTCAGGAACGTAGTGACGAAATGTCAAAGAAGCGTAACGCCTCGTCGAGCAAAAAAAAAAACAAAAATAGATTGACGTCTGCTTCTCGTTCTCTCAGCCTGCTTCCCCGCTTCATCGTCCTTCCATATTCCAGCCGGTGCTAGGTGGTGCTTTTTTTGCTGATTTTTGTAGTGATGTAGGGGTTTGAACTTACGATCCGGAGATTGATTAATCATATCTGCTTCGGATTCTGTTGCTCCTGATCCACGATGCTAAAGCTGTCCCGGTGGCGTGCGTTGATGTAATCGCCAATATAAAGAATGATTAGATAACAGCTTCAGATTCAACATCCAAAACTTGTTTTCATTGAGATATTTCATTGTGGTAGAGCATTGCGATCCCTTCTTTTAAATATCTGTGGAATTAGATTGTTTCTTCCCTCTTTCAAACAATCCTATGATCCACCAAAGCATCCACCTATTCGGCACATATTTTCCGACGAAATGATAAATAATTGGGGATTTTTTTATGGGCAAGTTCCCAATCCAATCCAGCTGCAGTAATGTTTTCTTTGGTGTTTTTGGATGAGTAGGGGAAAATGAAGAAACTAATAAGATGCACAAATTTGTAAACAGAAGCTTAGGCTCTCTAAGAGAGAGACAAGATGTGTTGCCAAATGCGTAACATATCTCCCAACCTTTTTGCTCCTAGCATTTAAAGAGCAGTTGAAAAGCATTCTGTATGCTCCCAAGTGAAACCACTTCAAGCAGTTGAAATGCTAATTAACAGCCGAAAGCTTTTGAGCAGCACAGCTTATGCTAACTCAAGGCAGCTATGCATTCGAACTGCTTATGTAGGGCAGCAAGCAGTTTAAATGCGTAATACGGGCTGATACACGGCTTATTCAAATGCTTAGTGGTTACCTGGGTAAGAACATACGAATATGTATTAGATGTAGAAGGGAGAAGAAGTAGATAGAAAGATACAAAGCAGGAGGGAAGAAACGAGCCATGCATATGAATCAGAAGCGATAGCTACTAGACTACCAAGCCCGTCATTGACAAATTGATAGATGCATTTGTGAAAAAAAAATCGCGTTCTGGTGGGATTCGAACCCACGAATTCGTATTCGTCAGAGCTGCGCTTAAACCAATCAAGCCACAAAACAGGTTGAAATTCAGCGCAATACAAGCCAAACTGAAATCGATCATCGAAATCACGGACACTCCTTTTATCACAATTCCATCTCTCTTTCGGGTTAGAAGTCAATTTTCAACGCAATTGCTTTCTGTTAGACATTCGGTGCCAGTATGCTATGGAAAACTTTAGAATTTATTTAAAAAAATATATGTTTTAATTTTATTTCGGAACCCAGAAACTTTCTGATAAAACCCTACGATAATGAAAGGCGCTGAAGTTGTTTTTAAAGTCTTAATGGCTCCATATTCAATGGTTGGAAATAAACAAATTCAGAGGTTTTTTCAGGTTTTTTATGAGTTCAGGTTTCACGAATGTTCTGATTTTCGTTCTGTTATTCTGTTCCTCTGTTATCGATTTTCATCAATAATAATCAACACATATGCCTGCAAGAACCTTAAAGGTAAATATCTAAAAAAATGCGATATTTCGAAATTGAAATCATTCTGCAATGCGAATTCTCAGAACGTTCCACTTTTAGCTTAATATTTCCCTCTAATGGCATTCATTACATTCAGGTGCAAGCACAACCACTTCACACTCAATCTGGTATTCTCTGTTCGGTAATTTATTTTACGGTTTTTGAACCGTAAAATGCGAAAAATACTGACTTTTCAACGGGATGAATGACCCATAAAAGGTTAAAATCCCTGGTAATAAACAAACAACAACAACTGACTTTTCAGCATTTTCATTGAACATCACTGATGTTCAGCAATACAATTTGACAGTTTACTGAACACAGTAATTATTTGTACTGATGTTACCGCAAAATTATAGATTTACTGAACAGAATCAAAAGTCAGTAAAAAGGAAGTACCGACTTTTCAGTAATGGTTTAGTTTTACTGAGGTTTCGTTGAATCAATAAAAACATCATGTGCCCTGCTGTCAAAAATAGAAAAAAAAGCGCGAATAAAACTCGGAGCATCAGATCCCAAGACCAACCCCATCTTTTCAGAATGCAGAATAATTTTTCAACTCCGATTCAATCACTCTTGCCGTAAGTATTCGAACATCCTAATCGCTTCGGAAGAATAAAACTAGAACGGTCATCGACAAATTGTTTATGTAGCAGTATAGCTGGACCGGACAACATTGCTTGGGGATGAATTGCGCAACGGATGGACTTAGCTAAAACACTGTACCGGCGGGGTTTTCCAGCAACGGGTCTTTCTATTTAGGAACCAAAAGGTCGATCTAGTTCTGCCGAAACTGATGGGAAGAGTGTATAGCATTATGGGTTTTCATACAGCTTTCAAGAGCAAGGGCGATTTAATCGGAATTTAGTTATAGATTTATCGAAATGGAAGAAATTTAGAATAAAAGCTGGAAGAAACTTTAAAAAAAAAAATCAAAAAAAATAAGACTACCGAAAAGTCAGTAAAAATTGAATCAACTATTACTGACTAAATCAGTATTTTTTGACAGCTCGAAACCTACTTGGTTTACTGAGTTTCGGTACTTGCAAATTACTGACTTAACTCTGCTGTTCAAAAACTCAGTAAAATTTTACCGACTTCGGTAATCAAATCTGAGTGTGTAAATCTGATGATTTCATAATTTAAAAGCAATTTTTCTCTAAATGGCAGTTTTTTTTTATTTTCTATTAGTTCTTGTATTCTAGATATAAATTTCACACGGATGAAACTACAAATTATCTTTTGAGCACTTTATAACAAGAATTTACTTAATCTTAAAAACAGATCCCCAATCTTGACCGTTTTGTTTAATCTTGAAATCTCTGGCATTCTGAATTCTTCAGAAATCACTTAAAAAAGTTAACATTTCTTCAGGTAGCTTGTCCAAGAATTTCCATTAGAAATTTCGTCCCGGAATTGGCGTTTCTTGGCACTGTAATGGATAATTTTTTTTTATTTTAAATTGCTTTTGTGCAACTTTTTTCACTGTGCACGGCTGCTCGCACAGCGACGTTTCTCCAAACTGGCAATGTTCCGCGCGCGCGAACACACTAAATGGGACTAATTTGGTTTAAATTGATAATTCATAGCATCTTATCATCATCGCCGTCGTCGATTTCGACGATGAACCGACGACGCGACGATAGACGGCTAGAGGCCTAGACCCCTAGAGAGGGGTCCAACAGTAGTAGTGTTATCCGGCCCATAGCATAGGCACTTAATCTCCGACTAAAATTCATTTAGAGATTGAGCCGATCATCTGTGCCACCACAATGCAGTGGCACAGGTGGTAAAGCCAATATTTGATCTTCGCGCAACGCACAGGTTTCACTTGTTGCGTTTGTTGGTTCCACTTGATAGGGATCTCCACAGTTTAGCGATAGGAGATTTGGTACATTCAGGGAAAGTTAATCGATGCACGGAGTGAAGTTTTCGACGTTTAAAGATAGGGAGGGGTTATTTATATTATCAGTTTCCTTAGTTAAATTAATATAGAAACACTTCATTGATTAGATTTCAGCATTGGGCTAATTCTTCACTGATTTTGGCATTACATACTCATTGGGACAGAGCACGCTTTTCGTCTTATTGTTAAATTCCACTAGTTGTTGAGAGCTTTTATTGCAAAAAATACCCGTGAAGGTTTCCAAAAAGTGGTTTAGTACTTTCAAGCATCTGAGTGGTGAACCATTTGGGGCACCTTCGCCAAACTCTTTCGAAAGCGTTATCTAATCCACCAGCAAATCGAATTTTACTTTTAACCAAACGAAACCCAAACAAACGATCGATAATCAAAATAATAGCTCATCAACGCTAAGGAGTTCACATATGGTGGCGGCGAACAGTCCATAATGTAATTTCCCTGTAATGGATACACCGGGTGTGGGCACTGTGCAGGGAATTCCCTGCCTGCATGGTGCAACCATCACGATTACAGCATACCCAGTTGACGTCACACACATACGGCTAGGTAGCTTTCGAAGATTTCAATCCGTTCAGCCAAAAATCAAAAACACTTCGACTTCGACGTTCCCTAATTGCCAACAGCAATTCTCCTCGACCCTCGACTTGGTTAGACTCATCTGAATCTAAACATCCTCACGCACCTGTAACAGAGCTTTTTCGCTGCAAGCTGATGCATATCACATCGATTGCGCTCTTTGATTTTGCATTTTCTCGAATGGTTGAGGTATCCATGATCCAAATACTACGCCTTAAACAGCTGCCTGTGACACATATCATTACTTGAAGTACTGAATCGGTGGTTGCAGCAAATGATTGCGATAACAATTTACAAATATTTAAATGTGATGTACAGTGAGTCTGCATATTGATAGTATCGAAGTTTTTGTTTTTTCCGATTGGGTTATATAAGGGGTTACATACGTTAAGGGTGATAAGAAAATCGAAATTGGAAGAAATTCCAGGAGGAATACCCAAAGAAACACCTGGAAACCTTCGGTGACAGAACACCTAAAAAACTTCTTGAGATATTTTTGAAAAAAAAAAATCTTGGACAAAACACCCATTCCTAAACATTTTTTATGAATTCCTAGAGTATTTCTGCAGAAATCTCTACAAGAATGTCTTCCAGCTTTTCCGAAAGAATCCATAGAAAAATCTCTGAAATAATTTGTAGGAAAGAAATAAAGGAATCCTTGGAGGTTTTTCTAAGATTTCCTTAAGTAATCCTTGGAGCAATTTCTGGAAGAGAAATGTCTTGAAGGAAAATCTAAAAGAATGTGAAGAAATCTTGGGGATTTCCTTAGTAATCTCTTGTAGTATTTCTAAAGAAATCCTTGAAAAAAAAAACTCTTTAGAAAGCTTCTGAGAAATTTTTTTAAGGAGTTCTGAATTTCTGATTCTCAATGTATCCGTAAATCATTTTCTAAAAAAGCCATGGAGCACTTTTGAGAAAGTTCATGGAAGGTTTTTCTAAATGAATGTTTTTATTTTTTTTTGGTAAATCTTCATGAAAGAAATAAGAAATTCATTGGTGAATTTCTGGAACAATCCATGCAATATTTTTTGACAGCAATTCTTGAAATATTTTCTAAACGAATCCATGCAACATTTTTGGAAGCTATATTCGTGCAAAACTTTCTTAAATGGTTCTTGGAGAAATTTCTGGAGGACATCCTAAACTCTAAAGGGATCCCTAGAAGATTTTGTGAAAGAATTTCTGACTGGATTTCTTTAGGATTTTTTAAAGTAAATCTACGAGGAGTTTCCAAAAGATTTTTTAAATGAATACTACCTTGAATTTCAACAAGGCTCCCTGAGAGAGTTATCGTAAAATCTGTGGAAGTTTTTCAAAGTTATTCTTGGAAAAATGCGTATAGAAATCTCTGGAGGAAAATCTGGACATATTTCTGAGGAAATTATTAGTTGAATTTATAATAAAAGTCATGAGAGCTTTTCTTTAAAAATCCCTAGAAAAATTTGTGAAGAAATCCTTTGGGGAGTTTCTATAGGAATCCCTGCAGAAAATTACCGAATGGATCTCACTTTTTTTAAGAGTCCCTGGAGGAATTTTTAAAGAAATCACAGGAAGATTTTCTGACAAAAATTCAGATTTTCAAAAAAAAAATCCCTGGAGCAATTTCTAAAGCAAATCCCGGAGAAAGTTTTGGAATAAATCCTTGGAAGGCCGTTTGAGAGAATGCTTAAAGGAATTTCGGATAAAAAATCCAAAAAAGTCCCGAAAAAATAGAATGAATCTCTGAAGAATTTTCTAAAAAACTCCCTGGAGGAATTTCTGCAGAAACTCATACACAACTCTTTGTGAAATTTCTGGTGGAATCACTAGTGGAATTCCTGGAGAAAATGGAAGTGGCTGTGGGAATTCCTGGTGAAATCCTAGGATGAATTTCCAAAGTACAAATTTTGAAGGAACTTTTGAAACATTTTCAGAAAAACTTCTGGAATAGCTTCGGAAGGCATCGTTGAATATTTTATCAAAGGAATTTCTGGAGAATTTTTTGAAGAATTTTGTAAAGAAGTTTTTGCAGGAATCTCTGAACGAATTTTTGAAAGAATCCCTGGAGGAATTTCTGTTTAAATTTATGGATATATTTTTAGAAAAAACTGGAGGAATTTCAGAAGAAAATCGTGCAAGAAAATTTGAAAGAATTCTTTGCGAAATTTTAAGAATATGAGTAATTTCTAAACCAACCCCTGAAGAAAATTTCCCGAACGAATCCATGGAAGATTTTTTGAAAGAATTTGTGAGGGAATTTTTGACCGAATACTTGGAAAAAAAAATCCGAAATATTTTTTTTGAAAAGATTTTTAGAAGAACTTTTGTAGGAAATTTTTGGTAGATTTTTTAAAGAATCTCCAACAGATTTTACAAATGAATGCCTAGAGAAATTTCTGAATAAATATCCAGAGAAATTTCTGAAGTAATCCCTGGGCGAATTTCTCAAACAATCTCTGAAATGATTTTAAAAAATCATGGAGGAATTGGTGAAGCAATTCATGCCAGATTTCGTAAAAGAATTCTTTGTGACACCTCTGGATTCCTCCACATGGAACATTTTTGAAATAATATTTCACATCCCTGATTCTGTGAACCCTTCAGAAACACTTCCAGTAATTCCATTGGGAATATCTTCCGAACTTTTTCCAAAATAATTTAGGCAATGCCTTCCAAAATGTTCATGCGGATTCCTCCAGGAAAATTTAAGAATTTTCTAACAATTTCTAAGAAGGTTTCTTGAAGTAAACGTATTTAAAGAATACATCAACAAATTTCTTCAGAAAATCCTCTAGGTAGTCCTTGATTAATACCTGCTGGGATTGCCCTAAAATGTTTCCTCCTCCAGCAGTATTTTCAGAGATTAATTTAATTTAGAATTAGATTCAGAGATGTCTTTATCTCCACGATTTGTTTCAGTAATTTCTCCAGTCGGTTCGTAATTTCCTACAGGAATTTATTCAAAATTCCCTCAACGGGTTACTTGCGGGTTTTACTTGAGTTACTTTCGAGTATTTTAGTTGTTTTAGGATTTTCCCAGGTCTTTCAACTTCTTGAGAATTTTTGAAAGAATTTCAGAAGCATTCTCCTATGACAACTCTGTAGGGAATTCCCAAAGGAATACGCCGAGAAATTGCAGAGGAAATCTCTGGAACGATTTCCGTAGTAATTTTAAAAAAATCTAAATTCTTGAAAAAAATACCACTAGATAAAGTTTACCAATTATGGCTGTCGTAGACATTAGAGTGGGTGTTGAGGGCGGAGAATAAAAAATAAATGTGTTTTTCAAGTGAATATCCAGTGCTTTAGTATAAGAAATATTTGTTTTACATTTCACAGTTGAACTATTAGATCTATTACTTCTTCTTCTTCTTCTTCTTGTCACACTTCTACTAATACACAGACTTCTCGCAGCTTTTAGTAATTGTGGATTACAGATGGCAGTAGATGGCAATAATGGAAGCAGAACCGGTTTGTGCAAGATTCTGGGGGGGTCTCTGCAGGGAGAAACCCTAACATAAATTTCTTGATACATCCCCAGGAATCCTTCTGGAGGTATCATAAGATATAAGCCTGGTAACATTTTCAGGCAAATATCTAAAGGGATTCTTATAAGAATCTTCGGTAGATTCCCTGGATGATGTCCCGAAGGAATTCCTTAACCTTTCAGGACGCGCACCATCAAGCAACGGAAACTGCACCGCACTGCGCGCGTCTTGAAGAGTTAAAAAATCCACGAAGATTTTTTTGGAGGAATCGCAACAAGAACTTCTGAAGAAATCTCACCACGAAGTGCTCAACAATTATGAGAAGAAATTTTTGGAGAAATCCCACGAGAAATTTATGGTGGAATCTCTGAAAAAGAAAGAAACCTCTGGAGGAAATTGTGTAGAAAGCTACAAAAACTTCGAAGCATTCCCTCCAAGTATTCCTGGAGGAATCCCTGGAGACATCTCAGGAAAGAAGAAGCAAATTTTGCATTTTTATTTTTTGTAAATACTTTCAAAGTTGTAGCTGTTTGAACGTGGAAACAAAACGGACTGGGTGCCACTTAACTCAACTAAGGCTACTGGACCTGCTTGAATAGTAAAAGATATTATTATGTACACTCAAGATCGTCCGAATTATGTTGGCGTTTATCCCTTGACATCAATAGCTACTATAGAAGTTATATTCGCTATAAACTCTGACATCACATATCCAACTCTTATCAATAATTCCCTTGGAATTCTATGAATTATTCTTAATTTCTTTCGGGATATTCCAGACCAACCAAACTATTCCGAAGAGTAGAACTACAAGTCTACACCCGTAACAGTGGTCATATCCATTTTCCTAGAAGAATCATTGCAGAAGCTGCTGAATCTCTGAAGAAATCACTGTTAGGATTCTAGAAGGAATTCCTGGATAAATCTACGGAGGAATTTCTGTGGAAATATATGGAGCAAATCCTGGAAGAAAATCCCAGCAGAGATGGCTCCAAAAGTTCTAGCATGAATTTCAGGAAAAATGCCAGCATGAGTTTCTAGACGGGCCTCTGCAGGAATCCCTGAAGCAATATCACAAAATATTTCTGTAGGAATACCAAGATGAAATCCAGGAGGAATCCCAATTTCTGAAAAAAAGTCCTGCAGGAATACCAGCAGGAATTCCTGAAGGAAACTTCTGAAGGGATCACAGGATTAATGCCTGGAAACATGTTCTGAAGAGATTATTATACAAATCTCCGGGAAAGTCTCGGAGAAGTTCCTTAAGGAATCCCAGAAGAAACTGTTGGAGGAATCACAGAACTTCTCGAGGAATCTCACGACGAATTGATCAAGGCTTATGAATAGAAATTCTTGCAGAAATCCTAAAAGAATTATTTGGTGGAATCTAAAAAAAAAACCCTGGAGAAACCTCTAGAGGAAGTTTTGGAGAAATCCCTGGAGACATCTCTGGAAAGAAGATACAAGTTTAACATTTTTCCCATATAAAACAATGTAGTCACGCCTATATGAGATGTTCTATGCCCTTCAAATCATCCGAAGCTTCGGCCATAATAGTCTATTAGATCAGCCAAGGTGTGGGTAGTATCTTTAAATGTTCCATTTATCAAGTTAGGTTCTGTGAGGCTATACGCAGTACAACCGATTTAATTTCCAACAGATTAGATATGTAAAGATCTCCAAATCATCCTGGAGATTAGGTCACATGATCTTCCACAGAAACCAGGACTTGTTATATGTAACGAGACGTACCCAATCAGATTCTACAAATCCACATGAAACAAGTAAGACATGCAAGGTTCATCTAAAGCTTCCGAAAGCGATCTATCTTCTGCGATTCCTATAAAATATTCTTCTAACAATTCTTAAATAGGTCCTTTTGGCATTTCTCCTAGATTTTTTTCTGGTATGTATTCTGCAGTTCAATGATTTTTCCAAGAATTTCTTCTGGAATTCTCCCAGACATCTCTTCTGGGAGTCCTCCAGAAGATTCTTCTGAGTTACTGAAAAGATTTCTTTCTGTGGTTTCTCCTGGAGTTCCTTCTGTTTTGTTTTCGCTTCTGAGAGCAGACGATTTGTTTGAAACACCTCAAGGTGCTCTCTCTGGGATTTCAAGTGGGTATTCTTCCTGGCATAAAAGTTAAAGTTGAAAGTTGATTATGTTTTGGTATTACAGAACATATTTCAATTGTTTGTTGATCTGGTAGATCATGTAATCTTATTTCGAGACAATTTGGAGTGTCCTCAATAACTTAAAAACGTTAGCATCGGTAAAAAAATAATTTTCCTAATATTTTTTTGAGTAACCTGCTAAACAAAATCTGCCAGGAGGAACGTTGGAAATTCATGTATTTATTTGAATCTACCACCAGTATTACGACGCAAGGACAGTTTGAATGACCTAGAACATCCCGTAAACATATTCAACATAGTAAAGCAGAGTTTCCTGAAGTATAAAGATGTATATCGTTGGAAAAACATAAACTCGTTCCCGAAATGCCTCTCTTCAACTTAGTGTTCTTTGAGCACTTCCACAGTTATTAATTGAAGGGCTTCCTTTGCCTGCCATTGCATGAATTTGTATATTGTGTGGCAAGTACAATGATACACTATGCCCAGGGAGTCGAGAAAATTTTCCCGACCGGAACGGGAATCGAACCCGCCGTCTCCGGATTGGCGATCCATAGCCCTCACCATTAGGCTAACTGGAAATTCTTGGATGAATTACTAAAGAAACCCCTACATATATTTCTTGACACATCCCCAGAAAAATAATCTGGAA
>NC_085138.1:150379955-150397241 GCF_035046485.1 Aedes albopictus | reverse complement strand
TACTTAAGTCCTGCAGTAATACCAGCAAGAGGTTTTGAAGGAATCCTTTTGAAAAAGTTCTGAAAGTTTTCCATGGATGAAAGCCTGGAAAAATTCTTAGGCAAATACCAGGAGGGATTCTTATACAAATTCCCGGAAGAATCCCTGGTGGAAGTCCCGGAGGAACTCCTGGAGAAACATCATCAGGAAAAATACCCTATGTTCTCTTTCCCCAACGTTTCGATCCGTATCGGATGTTTATCAAGGATTTCAGTAAGAGTAAGAGAAAAGTATTCCGCCTTTCTTTCTCCGAAATTCCTTCTGAGATTTCTACAGACAACTTGTCTGAAACTCCTGAAGGAGTTCCCTCTGGGATTTCAATTGGACTATCTTTCGACATTGCTCCTAGAATTGTTTCTGAAATTATTTTCGGAATTACTTCAAAAATACATCCAGATACTTCTTTTGTGACCGAACGTCCTGATCTTGGTTCTGTTTTTTTTTCTGTGTCAGGAATCGATCATTGAAGACAATTTTTCTGCTACTCACCGCATAAAAACAAAAACGCCACCATATATGGACTGTAACACAGTGACAACAATCGAGTTACGTCAAACACACGGTCACGGTCACGGTGGTGCTATCTGTTCATTTCGTAGCAGCCGTTTTAGGTATTTAAGTGATTCATTCCTTCTTAGATTATTAGGGATATTTCTTCAGGTACTTCACTGATTGAACGTTGACTAACATGAGGCAATGACGACACACAAAACAATCAGTGGTCCAGTGGAAAATTTTCCTTTTGTCGAAAACTTTTTACCGACTGCAGCGAAAGTCGAACCCACACTCTGAGGCATATTATACGGCCCGACGAATGGCGCACGGCCACCAAGTCCACAAGTTTTATACCGATATACCTCAATGAGATATCTTTGGGATATCTCAATGCTTACAAAGTTCTTCCACAAATGTTGTGTGGTGCTGGCGGGATTCTGTTCTGAAGTTCTGGAGATTTTGTTTCTCAATTAGATCATTTTGAGCTTTTAACTGGATTTTCAGGAATCACTGAACTTTATTCTGGACTTCCTTCTGACAGGGATGGGATCACTCACTTGCGAAGAGTTACACTCACTTGCTGTTTTCTCAGCTCAGAAGCGTGCTATCAAGAAACGATGTATAGATGACTTGTGGCTTTTGGTTTTGTCTAAAAGTTTGTCGAATGGAGTACGGGTCGCAAACCCATACCTAAGTCGTGACAGAGAAGCGAAAGCGACTCTCCACGAGGTGAGTGTAATTTACATTCACCTCGTGGAGAGTTGCCTTCGCAGCTCCCTCGCGCCTTCGATATGCGTGTGCGACCCATACTTTGTTCGGCAAACTTTTAGACAAAACCAAAAGGCAAAAGTCGTCCATACATCGTTTCTTGATAGCACGCTTCTGAGCTGAGAAACCAGCAAGTGAGTGTAACTCTTCGCAAGTGAGTGTTCCCATCCCTGCCTTCTGTAGATCATTCGTGTATCCTTCCTGTAGACCCTTCCAACATTTACTAAAAGAATTTCAGAAGGATTTTCTAAAGGAACCTTTTGAGAGATCGAAGAAGCAGTTCAGAGGAGGAACTTTTGAGGATTTCATGCACCCCAGAATTACTGGAGAAATTCCTGAAAATATCCAAGAAGAAACTCTAGAAGGAATAGCAAAGGAAACTTTTGGAAAAAGCTGAAATCGCGGAACAATCTTCTTGAAGAACCCCAGAATAAATATCTGGAAGAATACCTGAAGCTGAAGGAATGCTGGAGATCCTTCTTAGATCGCTCATTTTTAGGGGTTTTTCCTCGAAGTTGTTCTGGATTTCTTCATGGATTTCCTTTAATAGTTTTTTATTCAGAAATCGTTTGTCCCTTAGAGAGGGATGTATCAAGGCTTCAAGGTCATGCGATTGATTTCAAATGATGAAAATAAACATCATATACAGGACCTAAAGTAATCGTAGCAAAATGATAAAGTAACAAAAGTCGGTATTTTCACTTAAAGCAGCGGTTTTCAGATCGTGCACCGCGGGGAAGCTTTGCTAAGTGCACCGCGTGTCTTCCAAATATGTTGCCTTCACAATAATTACTACTGTGTGTTTTTGTAATTAAACCACTCAAAATAAACGGTGGAATTGCAGGAAAGTTTATGATAATACCATAGAAAAAATCACAGTTTTATAGGTCTTTGGATATCTCAAAAAGCCACGAGGAAAATCTACAATGGATCGCGTCGGAAATCAACCATAGTTTTTAAGTTGAAGTAAGGAATCTATCTTCAAAAACGCGAGATGGGATCTCTGTATCAATTCACATGGAATTTACCAAATTAATCTCAGAGAACATGCTCATTTTTTCAAAGGAAATTTTATCAAATATTCTTATAAGTTTGACATGAATACTGAGGGAGATCTTCCAAAAATCTTACCAGTTCTTATAAATATATCCAGGAATTATGAGTAATAGTCTTAGGAACTATGTAATAAATCTGTTATGTACAGAAGCACAACTTTACCGAATCTTTCACCAGGAGTCCTCCAAAAAATGTTATATTTTTTGGAAAGAATTCAGGGGTCTGCTGAGGATTTCGCTAAGAATTCTTCAAGACCTGGACTGGAATTTCGAAAAAAAAAACACCAGCAGAAAAATAACAGTCGACAAGTTATAAAGAAATACAATCAAGTCATAGTCATGTCTAGTGTATGTACCAGGAAGTGGCATCGAAAAATACACTAGAGTTTTGTAACAAACAAATAAAATCTTTTAGAAATTTTGAAAGAGTGCACCGCTTGACGATTTATTTGTACCGCGAAGCAAAAGGTCTGAAAACCCCTGACTTAAAGGATCTAATGCAATGGATTTTGTTATCATGGGGTAACCTTGGTTGATTTAGTAGAACAAATGATCCAAATTCTCGTACATTTTGGAGGACCTAGTACACCTCTGATGAAAGTAATATTTTGTTTTAGAGAATCCACTTGAACATATTTTAGAATAAATAGACACAGGTTGATTGGAAAGAATTAATCCTCAAAATTTAATTACTTTTTGGGGGTCCTAGAATATCTGTAATAAGTTGATGCTACAGCAAAAGTTACGTTGACTCAGAAGATCTACAGGGGATACTCAAAATAACTGGGACAGGTAAAATTTTCACTTTTCAAAAAATGTTCAACTCGCTGTAACTTTTTGAAAAGGGCATCAAATATTCTCAAATTTTTACTGTAAGTGCATCAACTAGTTGAGTATCAGTGGTCCAAATTTGGAAAAGATCGGGCTATTCTTCACGAAGATATAAAGATTCTTGAAAAGGGTATAATTATTCGATAGCCAAATTTGAGCTGTTATATCTCCGGATTCAATGAACTGATTGCAATGAAATTTTGACCATTCATGACTTATATGATTAACTCTTAAAAACGTTTAACTTAACTTGAAATTTTTAACAAGAGAAAAAGTTATAACGATTTCATTTATTTCACGATTTTTTAGTAAATTCATCAATTTCTAATATGCATCCCATCACGTATGTGGCAGCCCTAATCCCACCTAATGCATCTGACAGGAGCCAACATCTATCGTGTATCCACAATGGAATCCTTTGTGGATACACAAATGTTTAAATACAACATGTTGGCTTCTTAAAGATGGCCTCCTCGCACCCTGGTGCATCCCATTACTTTCTCAATTTATTAGCGGCTATGTTGTAACTTTTCTTCAAAACACATTTATATATAAGTCATTTAGAGAGAAATTTATTGAACTATAATTTGCATCTTGAATTTTGAAACCATGTTGAAGTTTTGGATAATTTGGTGTTTTATTAGAAAAATAAACTAATCGTTATAATTTTTTTCCGTGTTAAGAATTTTAAGTTAAGTCAAAGGTTTTTCATAGCTCATTATACAAGTCATGAATGGTCAAAATTTCATTGCATTCGGTTCATTGAATCCGGAGATATAAAAGCTCAAAGTTGGCTATCGGATAATTTTACCTTTTTCTAGAATATTTATAACTCCGTGGGCAATGGTCCGATCTTCTCCAAAATTGGACTACTGATGCACAACTAGTTGATGAACTTACAGTAAAAAATTGAGAATATTTGATGCGCTTTTCGAAAACAGAGAGTTGAACATTTTTTGAAAAGTGAAAATTTTACCTGTCCCAGTTATTTTGAGTATCCCCTGTACTTGATTATGTTGTGGTATCACAGAACATATTTTAAGTGTTTGTTGGTCTGGTAGATCATGTAATCTAATTTTGAGACAATTTGGAGTGTCCTCAATATCTTAAATATGATAGAATTGGTAAAAATAGTCACAGGATAGACCGAAGGATCAAAAACAATTATAAAATCTCGTCATTTTGAGATAACACTTCGTTATCCATTTGGGTAACAGGGCACATTTACAGGGGGTGGCCAAAATATTTGGATAGACAACTTTTTTTTCGTTTACAAAAAAGTTCAACAGGGGCCGTCCACTAATTACGTAAGGGTTTATGGGGAGAGGGGGGGTTTGAGAAATCTTACGCGCCATACAATTTTTTTTGGGTTCTCATACAAAAAATCTTACAAGGGGGGGAGGGGGTGTCGAAAAATCGCAAAAAATCCCTTACGTGATTAATGGACAGCCCCACATGCTGTAACTTTTCATTAGAGTGCATAAACAAATCTCAAATTTTGACTGTTTGTCAACCTATCATATGTGCATTATTGGTACAAATTTGAGCTCAGTTGGAACCCTTATCGTACAACGATATTTTTTAGACATTTAATTTTTGAGCTTTCATATATCGGAAACCAGTGAACCGAATTGAATGAAATTTCGAACGTTTATTAACAATTTATTAATGATTCACAAGTTATTAAAACATAAGTACTTTTGAAACGACGAAAAGAGTTATCATGAATTGACACTTTTTGGATCTCTCTCGAAAAAATGTATTTTTTTTACATCAATGTCATTAAATTTAAGTTTTAATAACCAAAGATTTTCTACTTCTGATCTCGATATACAGTCAGGTTTTTTTTTACGCGGGGGATACATACCGCGTAAAAAAAGCGTAAAAATAAACAGCGTTAATTCAAAAATCCGCGTAAAAATAAACCGCGTTAATTAAAAAATCCGCGTAAAAAAACCGCGTTAATTCAAAAATCCGCGTAAATGAAAACCATGTTTTATAACTTTAACTCAATAATTTCCTTCTTAATTTTATATTAAAAAATGAACTCAACGAATTATTTTACGTCAACATTTTAAGATTTTTGCCTGTCACTCAAAATTTCTACAAGTTACACAAACTGCCAAGCTATTGTTTAAAGGTTTAAAGCTTTTACCATCATTGATGACGTCAAACCCGACATCAACCTATCATTCACCTATTTTTATTTTGGCCACCAAACCCTTGACCAAACCCAACATGGACCCAATACTTGGTCGATGTTGGTCCAACAGTGGCTCAACATTCGATAAAAATTGACCCAACTTTGACCCGACATTCGATATTTTTTTCAGTCTGGCGGAATTTTGCAGGGTTTTCTCGTGTTTCGTGCCCAGCTACTCATTCGAGTGACAATGTATTCAATTGACAAGGGTTCGCTTCTCATTTGATAGGTGTCCTGATTGAATGAAATCGTTTTGAACATGAATAGAAGGAAAAATGTTTGAAAAGATTTGTTGGTTAATGTTCAAATGAATGAGATGAAGTTTTGCAACACTGGTTGTTAAGACTCCATCTCACAGTTGTCACATAAGTGTCAAAGTACAGGCAGTTAATCATGTTCACTTAACCTTCCGTAACTCGCGTGGTTGCCCACCACCGTCAGCACCACGCTAATTACTGAACACGAAAAGCGAGATTATTTCAACATGTTGTACAAAATACAACAGCGCGATTGCTCGAGGGTTGATAGGTAAAGGTCACAAAGCATTCTTAGAAAAATTTGGAATATTCCAGGTAATTCTAAGTGTTCTGGAACTCAGTTTTTAAAGTCTATGGCTATTAGGCCTGTCCAGCTTTTCAAAAATGTTCTCTGATTCTCAAGTCCACCCCCATATTTTGATTGGCATCCTAAAAGAAGTAACTGGTCAAAATTTTAGCCAAATCCATTGAAATTAAGAGGTGCATCAAATCAATTTTGTGTTTTTCGACTATTTTTGACCTTCAAAAAATCATAACTACACTAAAACTTGTCAAAACTTAATTCTTTCGGCAGAAATTGAAAGATATACTTGTTTGCTACAACTTCTCCGAACAACGTGTGCCAATAAAATTTAAGGAAATATGTGTAATTATCACATTTCTGATCAGAAAAACCTTAAAAAGTTGATTTTTTGATATATTTCGTTCTGGAACACCCTAATATACGTAATAAGTTTGATATTTTAAAACGGCATCATATTCCCCAATGTTTTTTGGTTATTTGCTTCTTTGACACCAAAGCTGTAGTTGTGCAAAAATTACTAAAATTCATGAAAGCCAAATGTGGCCTAAAAACTAGCTTTTCGGGTGCAATCACGCATTGGCGCGCAAAAAATGGCATCGCGTCAGCACTGATATGATAGCCAACACCTGTCATCACGCTTGTTTGTTATCACCCGCGGTAGGGGGTACCCAAGGCAAACTACAAGGAAGCAAAGCTACTACGTTAACTACAATTTCGCGCCACAGCGTGATTGCCCCCAAAAAGCTAGTTTTTAGGCCACATTTGGCTTTCCCGAATTTTAATATTTTTTGCTCAACTCCTACAGCATTGGTGTCAAAGAAGCAAAAAACCAAAAAACATTAGGGAATATGATGCCGTTTTAAAATATCAAACTTATTACGTATATTAGGGTGTTCCAGAACGAAATATATCAAAAAATCAACTTTTTAGGGTTTTTCTGATCAGAAATGAGATAATTACACATGTTTCCTTAAATTTTATTGGCACACGTTGTTCGGAGAAGTTGTAGCAAACAAGTATATCTTTCAATTTCTGCCGAAAGAATTAAGTTTTGACAAGTTTTAGTGTAGTTATGATTTTTTGAAGGTCAAAAATAGTCGAAAAACACAAAATTGATTTGATGCACCTCTTAATTTCAATGGATTTGGCTGAAATTTTGACCAGTTACTTCTTTTAGGATGCCAATCAAAATATGGGGGTGGACTTGAGAATCAGAGAACATTTTTGAAAAGGTGGACAGGCCTAATGGCTATGACAGTAGTTTCTCAAGCTAAAAATAGTAACTATACATAATTAGACAGGGTTTAAATCAGTAATTATTCCAAAATAGTTTTAAAATATTCCAAATCAGCCAATTGAACAGCCAGAAATGGACATAATAGACATAATTATCTGATAGATAGATACAATAATAGATATAATAATAATCTCTGGACATAACAGATTACAAATCGTAGATTTGTACAATGAAAAAAGTTCATGTAATCTCAAGAATGGTTTGGATGTCCTTAGACATCTCAACAGATCTGATGCTGTCTATTAAACTTTGAGATGTTCAGTAAGTCATGAAAGATTACAAGTCGTAGCTTTGTATTATGAATGCATTTACCGGTACACCCGTAGGATCTAAACTCCAGAATATTTTGGATGACCTAGGATATCCCGACTGATCTGAAACAGTCTTTTGAACTTTTAAAAGACTTACTGGGTATAATAGATTACAAATCGTTGCTTTGTATAATGCAAGAAGTTACCGTTACAGACGTAGACTTTAGGATCTAAACTCAGAACCAGGGGCGTACAATTTCGTTTCAATGATACACTTTCATGCAACATTTGAATGAGTTACTTCAAGTGTTTCATACATTTTTCTAATGACTCGGTCGTTAAAAAAAACTTTTCCACTCATCGTAGCACTCGGTAGTCTCCCACCCGGTCGCATTGCTTGTGCTTCACCCGTCAGAGCATTAGTGTCTCACTGGTGCGCACTAGTCTCTCAATGGTTACGGGCGCCGGTTAATTGGATTTAAGTGGTCGAATTTGTTATCCTCTTTCATAAAACATAATTATCATTTTATTGGCGTGCACCACTATTTAAAAATGTGTTTTAAATAGTGTTTTTAGCATGTTGAAGTATTTCAATGACTCATAAATGAAACGAAAATCCAAGTGTATCATCCCATGTTTCATACACACTTGTTTCTGTAGCAGCAACGAACGAGTGTGTTGCTGGGTGAGAGATGAAGCATCACAGCAGTCCGTTCGCATGGGAAACGATTTGCTACAGTCGTCGTACGTCATGTTTTCCTTTCGAAATTGCACGACCCTGCTCAGAACAGTTTGGATGTCCTTGGATATCCAGAAAATTACTCTGCATCATATTCTACCTTTTTAATGCTGTTAAGCACCAAAACTACAGAAATATGTAGAAAAACTCTATAATAATGCTTGAAAAAATTCCGGCTTAAAATTAAAAATGCACGTAAATGAAAACCGCGTTAATTCAAAAACCCGCGTAAAAAACCTCGTAAATGAAAACCGTTTAAAAAAACCTGACTGTATTGTAAATTTGACTTATTTTCTTCTATATGAGTAGAAATGTCAAACCGGTATAACTTTATTCGTTTTGCGAAAATATTACATTCAATAACGTCGTATCAAGTATCAATGTATTGTTGATAAACGTTAAAAATATCATTCGATTCGGTTCACTGGTTTCCGAGATATCTGTTGTCTTAAAATTGTGTTTTACTAGAATGGTTCTAACTTTGTGAAAGTTTAACCAATCGAGCTCAAATTTGTACCAATAATGCACATATAATAGGTTGACAAACAGCCAAAATTTGAGAATTTTTGATGCACTCTATGAAAAGTTACAGCATGTTGAACTTGTTTGTGAGAGAAAAAAAAGTTGCCTATTCCAAACATGTTGGCCACCCTCTGTATGTGTTTAGTTGTAATTTGCAATGTTCTATTGAGTTTTTCGCCAAAAATCACTGTAAGGCCGCCTTTTCGATGCACTGTAGCTACTGTTGTTTCTTCTACCGTGGCAGCTAACCATCCCACCCCCCCAACACTGGCCCTCTAATTTCCAATTCAATTTGTTTCGTTTTCTTCTATCAGCATCGTCGTCGCCGTCGACGTTGATTGCACCAGTTATGCACACACCGCACCGCGCCGTGCGATTATTGTGTTCAATTTTCAAATGAGTGAGTCGCACTACTCTGCTTTTTTTCTTCGTTTCATTTTCTTCTTGTTTTGCTTCTTCACCAATGGAGATGAATGCATTTGGTTGTTGTTGGTGTTGCTGCTGTTAGCTAGAGTTGATTCAATTGTTATTCACCCTAATTCGATCAATCTGCAAGTGAAACAGCACGCAAGCGATCGAACGGATGGACGACGATGATGGCGACAACGAAGACGACATCCACTTGATTTGCATTTACTCCGACGATCTTTTAAATGATGGTGTGGTGCGTTATTAGATCGGTTCTTCTGTTCTGTTTTCAATCCAAAAGCAGGAACGTTATTCTCGATATGATGAGATGCACAAGTGTGGGCGAAAATACGCCCGGGGCATAATCGTAGTCACTAATCGTCACACTCGAACACAACAAATCACACACTGAAATAAGTTACCGGTTTTCTATGTTGAGAATTTAGTAAAAACATCGTTTCTATAGTTTCACCGATTTTGAATAAATTTCACTAATGGATTATTTTACCAAAATTTCAACACCGAATCCAATGATTTATTTCAAGTGTACACACATATCGTTTATTCAGAATTGCAAATTGCTTCCCGCACCTTGATCCGGGCAAATTATTTCCCGATTGCGGTCATCACTTTTGCTGCTGTTTAATCATCGACAGCAATTCAGCAGCCAGCTGTAGGCACTTGATCACCAGCAAATTCCGCGCGTCAACCCGGAGATCGAGTTATCATTGAGAGACAATCCAGCCCAGCGTGTGCAACAAGAGGGCGTATCAACCACGCAAACCGCGCGAATGTGACTCACTATGACGCGGACGCCGTGTAATACGAAATCGAGAAAACTGTCAACGACGACACTTTTTAGCTGCTGAACGATAACAACCGACCGGACCGAACGCGCCAAGCTCTGCAACGACGAACTGTTAACGAAGTACTAAATCACATTTATCCGAGGCGTCTTCCAAAAGCCCCCCTGAGCAGCATGCTGCCGTTCGTAGTGTGCCACGCCGGTTGGACGGTGCTCTGGAGCTGGAGCTGGAAGCTTGCTCTCACCGATGGCTGGCTGCTGTTGCATGTGGTGATGATCCATGTGCGCGCCACCACCGTCGCCGACGTCGCGTCGTTGTCCTCATGGGTGAACGCGAAGATCTCACCGACGTCGCTGTCGCCGTCGTCGTCGACGGTGATTTGGAATGAAAACAAGTCAGGCCAGCCAGCCCCAAGCAAGGAGGTAGGTAATCCAAAACAAAGAGCGAAAGAGAGTGGGACGCGACTCGAAAAGATGTGCACACCCAACGCTACTCCGACGCCTAGATTGTGTCCCAACAACCGGCACTAGCTCAGTAGCAGGTCTGGCTCAGCTCAGCTCACACAGCTGTTAGCAAGTACAGAGGTTGTCCGTTTTTACCTATGAACTAGCCAAATGTGGTGGCGAAAATAGTTATTTAACCCTTTCGGGACAACTTGTTTCTACACATAGGGTTCTTATCTAATTCTCGTCTAACACCGACCAAAAATGATCGAGTTTATTCTTGCACCTCCCCTGATGCCTCATGGCCAATTTAGTAGGTAACAAATATCCAATTATAAAATAGCTTCCATATCACGTGAAAAAATATTGTGAAAGAACTACAAATTCCTAAAAATAATAAGATTGAATAATTGTCCCTTGAATTCTATTTCCGTCTAGTCCACGTCTATTTTGGGCACAACCTGAATTCAATTCCCGGCACACTAGCCGAAGACAACTTGTTGTTTACATTTGATCGACGGGTTAGAAGTGATTTATTTGACTAATTGAACAGCTTTTGCTGCATTCTGCAGTGCAGTGAAATCTAACTTTTGTGGAGCGGACCTGGTGTGATGGTTAGAGCACTTGACTATCACGCCGAGGACCTGGGATCGAATCACACTCCCGACAAACTCGCAAAATGTGAAGCGTGGGTCCCGAGATGAACTAGCCTAGGGCTAAAAATCTCGTTAATACAGATATTAAAAAAAAATCTAACTTTGAAGTGCCACACAGCTTTTGTGAGGTGTGAATTAAAAATTTCAAGTGAATCTATTGAAGTAAAAAGGAACGGTGATGAAGAACAATTCAGTTAGCTGCTGCTTTGATGCGGTTGCCTTCGTCGTACGCAAAACAAGAAAAACTTGCAACTCGTAAGTGGAGTGAAATTGAAACGTAAAATTTCGCGTAATTATTCGATTTCCAGTGCTTGAGAAGCTGGTTATAGATTGATCTTTTTGTTTCCATCTGATGAGCCATTATTGGCAAAGGTAAGTTGAAATATCTAGCGCTTGTGACGAAGTATATTTCTACCCAATTTCAGGAACGAATTTATGTTTTTTCAATGGTTGTACATCATAATATTTAAGGAAACTCTGCAGTGCACTGATATATACTATGTATTTTTTTTTTTTCAAGATGTTCTAGGACATCCAAACTGTCCTGGAGTTGTAATACTGAGAGTTTCACATGAATAAAAGAATTCTCAACGTTCCTTCTAGCAGAACATGTTTAGTAAGACACATGGAGCCAAGAAAACTATATTTACCAATTCAAAAGTATTTCAGATATTGGGGAAACTCCAAATTGTCCAGAAATTAGATTACATGATCTACCAGATCAACAAACGCTTGAAAGATGTTCTGTCGTTCCAAAACATATTCAAGTCCTCTTATTCAAAATACAAAATTTTGCTACTGCTTCAAGATACCGTAAATATTCTAGGTCCTCCAAAAAATACGTAAATTTGAACCATTCAGTCTACCATGACTTTAGAAAGAATTCCAACGTAGCAACATTATAAAAAAACACTTGAATTCCGTAATAAATCCTGTAAGGATTAAGAATATCAGAGAGGATTCCATAATGATCTTCTGGAGGAATCCTATAAGAATCTGAAGAATGTGCTGGAGAAATTTCTGGAGGAATTAATGTAAGAATCTCGTTCATGAAGTTCCTGGACTTCCCGAAGAAACCTCAGAAGAAGTTCTTGGAGAGATCTCGCAAGAATTCCGGAAGCATTACCCGGATGAATCGCTGAATGAATTTCTAGAGAAATTTCGGGAAAGATGGCAACGAAGATTTTGCCACCCACTAAGATTTATTTGATACCAAAGGCTTCAGTTTTACAAACAGTGCAAATGTGGAACGAATTGTAAGATACTTGTGAACACCATAAGACATAACAGTTATGTCTACGAAGTTTACGATCATTCTTCGCGATTTCGTTGGGTCCCTCGACAGACACGCCGCCGTGGCTTTAAATTATTGATTTAGAGAAAATTCGTGAGGTTAAATGTTATCCAAAATGCGTTTATCTGATACTGAATAGTAGAATGAACATTGGCGAAAGTACACGCATTAGACGTATGACCCAACAGAAGTTTAACATTTGTGTTTGCGTTAATATGAAGCTTGATAAATTAAAATCGGTGGAAATCTTCGGTGAAAAAAAACAAATTTGTAGGTAGTAATGCATGGAATTTTCAATTCGGACCATGACATTTAATCTACTACTGATATCATCATGTTAAATTTGTACCGAGAAGTACTCTGGTTTTGAATAAGCGTTCAAATTCCTGAAAAAGTGTGAAATGTCAAATTGTCTGCTAGGTGACTACAGTGATGAATAAAACAAATATAACAGGTTTTTGGAGAAAGAAAACATGTTTCGCACTGACGATCACGGAATATACGGTGGAAGAAAATCAATAATTTCAAATGTGGCGAAATGATGAAGTATCGTTCAAATGCAATGCGTATAGTTTTACCACACTGTCAACGTTGGTGTTAAGAACCGCCAAAGCCAAGAAGTCAAAATAAAAATCCCGGTGAGTTCGTTCTGGTTTACTTATTTTTGTTTGTAATGTGTTCTGGGTTGTATTTTGGGTTGTCACTAATTCACTTTTTTTTTGTTTTCGAGAGTATTCAAATAAGAAAGTTTGCTACTTGCTCTCTGACTTATAATTTGGGTTATTTAATACAGCTGGGAAAGGGGTCATAATTTTTCTTTCTCATTCCAGAGAGCGAGCAATGGCGCTTAAGCCTAGGCTTTCGAGCCAGGGCATAAGGCGTAAATTCCTATGCCCCATCCCACGAAGGAAAGCTTCAATGGAGTGACATTAACTTTCTTAGCATCGTCACTCCCAACGTTTTTACTTCTTATCCATACTAAATACTATAAGGAGCGGCTGACGAGATGTCGCCGTTCCATGGTTTTTTGAAATGTATTAAACGCTGCACAGTAGGCCTGGCCGCTTCAATACTTGTAATACATATCCGATGTACTGCAAGTATTGATAATGATAAGGAAAATGATAGAAGTAGTCGATTCTATCATTTTCCAGGATTCTTCCAATGGATGGCTGTGTATGTGTAGACTAGACTAGACTAGACTAGACCTCCTGAAGGAATCTCGGGTAGAATTCTTGGAGGAATCTAGAAATTCTAGAAGAAACCTAAAAGAAGTTCCTGAAGGAATCCTGGAAAGGACTCCTGAAGGAACCTTGAAAGTAATTGGATGAAATTCCAACCTTGGTGCATTGATTTAATTTGCTCGGCATTAAGCAAATTTCAATTTACTCGCTATAAACCAGGACCAAAACGTCATAGCGAGAAATTTATAGTTTGCCTAATATTTGTATGAGACTACCGGGCCAATGCAATCAATGTCCCAAAAAATCTTGTAAGAAATTTTAGATGAAATCGCGGAAGAAATCACGGTTGAAATTTCTGGAGGAATCCAAAACAGAACACTTGATGTAAACTCAGAAAAAAAAATCCTGGAGGAACCCCAGAAGATGTAATGGGAAGAACCGATATAGGCCCTCCTGGAAGAATGCTATAAAGACGTTCTGCAGACATCTTGGAAAAAGTTTCAGTTAGATTCTCTATATGATTTCCTGCAGAAATCCCATATAGAACTTCTAGAGGAGTTTCAGAAGGAACACCTATAATGATCCAGGAAGGAATCCCAAAATAGGACTCCTGCAGGAATCCCAGATGGAGCTTATGAATCAATCACAGAAGGAAATACTGGACGAATCTAAGAAAGGAAACTCCTGGATAAATGAGCAGAAAGGAGTTCCTCCTAGAGGAACCAGATAAAAGAATTCCTGCAGGGATTCCAAAAAAAGAGCTCCTGGGTAAATCTCTGAAGAAGCAATCCTCAAAAGGAATCACAACAGGGACTGTTTAAGGTGAATTTCAAAACAATTTTTTGGGGAAGTCTGAGAAGGAACTGCTGACTTATTTAAGAAGAAACTCCTGGAAGAATTTCAGAAGGAAAACTGGGAGGAACTCCTGAAAAAAACTACTAGACCCTCACAATCTCAGAAGGATCCTCAAAAGGAGGAATCTCAGGTGGGGAAATCCTAACGGAACCACTTGACAAAACCTAGAAGAAACTCCTAGAATAACCACAGAAGAAACACCTAGAGGAATCCAAGAAGGAATTTCAAGATAAATCTTGATGAATTCTTGAATAAATCACGGAAGCAACTCTTGGAGGAACTTTGAACGAATTCTGGAAGGGATTACAGAAGAAAATTCTGGAGAAAACCTGGAATTCTTCAAGTAGTTCTATACATTCTTCTTGAATTCCTTCGGAAGCAGATTCTAATAGTTAGCAAATTCTCATAATTGTAAATCCACATAAGTTTATTGCGGATTCAGATGTTTTTTTATGGAATTCCTCATGAAATTACTCCAGTGTTGTTCCGTAAGGAAATCTATGAGTTTTCGTATTATTAAATTTACGTAGTTTCATTCAATTCTTACAGAACAACCCTTCTTAAGAAATTCCTCCAACATTTCATCAAAAATTACTCAGCAAATTATTTGGTTGACCTAAAGTGCTGGATATACACTCCCGTTCAAAAGTTTGGGGTCACCCCCTCAAAAACATGTCATTTTTTAAGGCCCATATCTCCGCCAATTTGCGTCCGATTTCAAAACCCTAGGTTTCATTCAAAAGATAATAAGTCAAAGAAACTATGAACATGATTTAAAAGAAACTTTTTCAAAAAATTTTGTATGTAAACCTAACCCATAGTTGCCAAATTTTCTAAAAAATGAATATAAACTTACGGCAGTGTCGCTGGAAGTTGGGTCGACCAAATTTCAAGATGAGAGCGGTAATATGACCCATTTTCTATTAGCTTTCAACTGCTTTTTACAGAACTTAGCTAAAAAATCTAGGAAAAAAGTTGTTAAGTAAATTAATCCTTGATGTCATCAACCAAAAGTTTGGGGTCACCCCTCAATATGATGTATCGGCCAATAGTTTGGGGTCACTTTCGTAAAACATGGAAAAGTGATTTGGTGATATCTTTGTCATCTATAGTTCAATTTTAATTATTTTTGGCTCATTTCAAAGATAATTTACGTTTGATGTCTTAAAATTAACGTATTTAACGATTTTTGTATATAAAAATGTTATGTAAAGTTAGCACATTTTACCACGCTTCAAAAAATGAGGCAACTTTACGTTAAGTTAAGTTAAGTTAAGTTAAGTTAAGTAAATTTCAACAAATATGTGTGGTTCAATGTCTATGCAGTAAGTATCATTCATTTTGTTTCAAATAAGCCAAGAAGAATTAAAATTGAATGAAAGATGACAAAGATATCAACAAATCACTTTTCCATGTTTTACGATAGTGACCCCAAACTTTTGGCCGATACAGCATTTTGAGGGGTGACCCCAAACTTTTGGTCGATGACATCAAGGATTAATTTACTTAATAACTTTTTTTCTAGATTTTTTAGCTAAGTTCTGTAAAAAGCTAATAGAAAATGGGTCATATTACCGCTCTCATCTTAAAATTTGGTCGACCCAACTTCCAGCGACACTGCCGTAAGTTTATATTCATTTTTTAGAAAATTTGGCAACTTTGGGTTAAGTTTACATACAAATTTTTTTGAAAAAGTTTCTTTTAAATCATGTTCAGAGTTTCTTTGACTTATTATCTTTTGAATGAAACCTAGGGTTTTGAAATCGGACGCAAATTGGCGGGGATACGGACCTAAAAAAATGACATGTTTTTGAGGGGGTGACCCCAAACTTTTGAACGGGAGTGTACATATTAGATGAGATGGGATTTTCTCGAGATACCTTCAGGAATCCATTCCAGGATTTCTTTTAGGCACTCCTCTCAAGAATCATCCCACGATTTCTTCCGCGATTCCTCCAGATGTTACTTCCAGCATCATTGTAACGATCGCGCCTGGAATCTCTTCAGGGATTGTTTTAGATATTCTATTGAGGATTTCATCAGAGATTCGAGTTGGGATTCCTTCAAAGATTCCTTCTAGGATTCTTGCTTTGGTTTCTTAAGGGATTCCTCCCGAAAGGGAACATAAAAAAATTTTGTTTTTCGCCGAGATTTCTTCAGGAAATCTTGGATTTTGTAGGAACTCATGTCGGCATTTCTGATGTGATGTCTTAAAAAAAAACCCAAGTTTTTTTTAGAGATTCCTTCAATTAATTCCTTCCGGGATTTCTTCTATGAAGTTCTTCAGAAATAACTTCAAGGATTTCTGTCGGGATTGCTTTAGAAAACCTGATATGTTTTTTCAGGAATTCTAGTCGGCATTCCTTCTGGGAATCTTTCAAAAACTTCTGCCAACATACATTCTGAGAATCAAATGGGAATTCTTTTTGGTATAAGTGCCGCGATTCCTGCTCGTATTCCTTGAAAGATTCTTTCTGGAATTATTTCAAGGATTCCTCCCAGGATTTCTCCACTTATTCCTTCTGTGATTCTTTCAGTTGTTCCTGTCGAGCTTCCAGTCAGGATTTCTCTCCGGATTCTTCCAGATATTTTCCCCAGGATTCGCACAGGTATATTTTTCTGAACTACATCATATACTTCCAATTTTTTTGTGAAATCATTATTTGATTGAAACTTGACTGTTGAAAACATTTTTTATAAAGATTTAAATTGTGAGACACTTTTGGCGTTAACGGGTTTAGCGACGCCAAAAACTGTTCGTCACTGTACATTTCAACACTTGCAAATAATGGCCCATCAAGCCTGCGACTGCTCTAGTCATTGATGATCGTAATAACTTTTCCATCATTCGTGTCCGCAATTATTCTACATTCAAATAG
>NC_085138.1:150372241-150379932 GCF_035046485.1 Aedes albopictus | reverse complement strand
GTTTATTGTTTACTTATATCTCGGACATCTTAGTGTTGTACTAAAAATGTAAAAATGTGTGCGTGTGTTCTGACGGAGAAGAAATGTCAACGTCAAAAAGGAGAACTAAAAGGAAAACAACATAGGGCTGGGTGATATTGAAATTTGAAAAAAAAAATAGGGTGATTCTGATGGCAAAATCAGGCAGCAGTCTAGGGGCGGGACAGTGCCTAATACCGGCGCTAATACTGCCTAATAAATATTAGTTTCGTAATCTTCACTGTCCACCGAAACATTTTTAGTGTAGTATGTCATGAGTTTTCATATAACAACAAACTGTCACGAAAAACGAGAGGATGAAACACGGTTTGTCTGCGGTCTTTCTTTCGTTTGATCAATTGAAAATATTTATATCCGTTGTTCGTTTTAGTTAATCGAATACCCTGAGCTTCAACTATCACCAGCGATGATGAAGGTTTTGAGAACCTATGGCACCGTGCTGAGAGAACTAACGAAGATGGCTCCATTGGATGGGATTAACAAGTTTCTGTGCTGGATCTAGATCATGATGCTCCTGAAAAAGATGTGTTTCTGATGATAACCCTGGGCGTATTGGTCGAATCATATATTTCTGTTGTTGGCAAACTTCGAAGTTTATCAGATACAAATAAACTTAATTTGGTTGTGAGTTGTGTGACGTTGCATTTCTCATTTTCATTCATATCTCTGGTTGCACTCAGAGATGGTTACGTGCTGATTAGAATTAGATTAAAAGAGATTTGGCATCCTAATTAGCAGTAACAGAACTGTGAATATTTCAATTTAAGACTGCACTCTAATGCCGTATTCTTTTTGAATGCCACTGCACTGATGGTTCCAGACTGTGAGTCCAGTCAAAAGATTTTTGGACAACGAATGAACCATATGCCCTGCATACGTAACATAACATTTCATTTAAGTGTTTGTCCTATTACTTATACGCATGAACTTTCTGATCGCAGCTGTTAATGTGAAGATTTTACTGTTTGGTGGTCGTGTCCGCCAGCGAGTTCTTAGTTGATGCTCCCGGAGTGAGAAGGACGAAATGGAAGCAACATCTAACGATTTCTTTCGTAATAAGTCCAAGTTCTGATTGAATATGTTTCTCTTACAGCGGTGAAAGCTAAACGACCACTTTTTGTCACATCTTGATGTTGTCATTGCGAATCAATCAAGCTCGATTGGCATGGCTTACTTGGTTGAAAAATGGTACGGCTTTGGGATTAATATTTCCTAATACTGCTAATACCGCTAATCAATATTAGAGCTGTCCCGCCCCTAGGCAGCAGTAGAACCGTAGAACGGGGAGAAGTACCGGGAATTTGGAATCAGCGGAAAGAACACTTGACTCGCGAGATTACTCTACGAAACGGGTTTAATTCGGGATAAATGTGAAATACAATGCACGCGGTAGGCGAACGGATTTACTTGTGAGCAATGAATACCAAGAATGCAGAAACAATGAGCCATTTTACGAAGTGACAACAATGTTGATGATGATATTGATTTTCACGGGTTATTGGACGCTACCTCCTGTCAAAATAATTCATTCATGAAATCGGCTCGTAAAATGAACTATAGCTGAATGAGAAATTAGATCGCTAATGGCGCTGTTACCAATATATTAACTAAATTTATTTCATACCTTAGATGTTTTTATTCATTGTTTTGATACACGTATATTGAAGTTAATGTTTTGTTTTGGTCGTAAAAGTTTATTTGACACTTCTAGTATCGATACTAACGCTGTTAGGACGTGGCAAACTAGATGTTAGTCACACGAATAGCCGCGACACTGACATTCTGGTGGTTATTTTTCTAATGCAGAAACTTACCAGGATGTATTGCTGTCTGTTGGACCAACGGAACAGCAGAGTAACGCAGAACGCGACCGGAGGAACAAAGAACCACTCGGACTCGAGAATCAAACGCGACACGTAGAGAAAACAGAAAACACGTTTATTCGTATCGAACTCAGTTTTGTTATGATGAACGGAAATAGAAAATACAGTGTTGCCAATATACATAAAATAATCTCTCCACTACTTACGGGGGTGCTTCAATGTACTCATCTCACTCCCACACTCCTCCTGGATGAGTGCTGAATGCACCTAAGCCTGTAATCCAACACGTTCCACAAATGTCTTCATAATGGTCGGGCCGACAGGTTTGGTCAAAGCATCGGCGACCATTTGGTTGGTTGGGCAGTATACAAGTTTCACGATGTTCTGCTCGCACAGTTCACGGACGAAATGTCTTTTGGTGTCGATGTGTTTAACCCTACCACTTGCTCTCTCTGCCTTGGCAAAGCTAATACATCCCTGATTGTCTTCGTGAATTGTGGTTGAATCTGTTTGCGGATGTCCAAGGTCGCTCAGCAATCGTCTTAACCAAATCGCTTCCTGGCACGCCAACGTAAGCGCGTTATATTCGGCTTCTAGGGACGAAAGCGCGACCGAACCTTGGGCTTTACTCATCCAGCTTACCGCACCGTTGCCGTAGAAGAACACAAAACCCGTGGTTGAGCGCCTCGTCTGCCTATCACCAGCCCAGTCCGAATCGGTGTATCCTACTAGCTTCCAGTTATCTTTAGTGCCGTACCAGAGCTTCCAGTCCTTCGTCGTGTTGATGTACTGAAGAACGCGCTTAGCTGCAGACCAATCCATGTTGTTCGGCTGACTAACTTTCCTTCCAAGAAGCCCAACACACAACGACAGGTCGGGTCGAGCATTGACGGCCAGATACAAAAGCGCTCCGACCAAGCTACGGTACAACGATGGATCCTCGAAGGGCTTACTATCCAGATTGTCCAAGGTATATCCGGTATCCATCGGGGTCTTGACCGGTCGAGAATCTTCCATTTTGAACTTTCGGACTAAACTTTCTATGTACGCCGTCAATCTCAGGGTGTAACATCCATCCTCCTTCAGTATCTCGTACCCCAGAAAGTGACGCACGGTGCCGAGCGAAGTCATGCCGAACCGTTGACGCAGGCTTTCAAATACGCGGTCGATCTCCTCTTCGCTAGTACTTCCGATAATCAAATCGTCTACATAGACCAGAAGGTACACGACACATTTCCCGCGGCGTATGTAGAGGCATGCATCCGAATCACACGGCTCGAACTGCAAGTCAAGGAGAGCAGCATGTAGGACTTTGTGCCAACACCTTGCAGACTGGTGCAAGCCATAAATGCTTTTCCGCAGCCGACACACGAAGTTCTCCTTTCCCTTCTTGGCGAATCCGGGCGGCTGGCCCATATACAGCTCCTCCTCAATCGTACCGTTAAGGTACGCTGTTTTTACGTCGTACTGCTTCAGTAGCAGCTGCTCCTGTCCAGCTATCGCCAACAGTACACGCAATGTCGTCTGCCGCGTCACTGGAGCGAAGACCTCCGTATAATCCACTCCAGCTAACTGAGTATACCCCTGAGCCACTATGCGAGCTTTGTGCTTGACTACCTTGCCAGTATCATCACGTTTCAGTTTATACACCCACTTTGCACCAATAGGCTTCTTGCCGGCCGGTAGTCGCACAAGCTCCCATGTTTTGTTCACTGCATGAGCTTTTAGTTCATCGTCCATAGCACTCTTCCACTCTGGGATCATCATTGCTTCTTCAAAGTCACGAGGTTCTTCATCAAGAGTCACTTGTCCCACCACAAAATCATCATAGCGTTTCGGCAGTACTCCACGTGTACGCCGCTCTGCCCTTTCCAGCACTTCACTTCCGGCGGGATCTTCTTCGAATCCGTAAAAGTCGCTTTCCAAAGTATCGTTCGCATCACCGTACACTGATTGCTGTTCTTCTTCACGCACTTCATTTCGGTCGACGTTGTTCCGAATCAAAACTTCCTCATCTTCTTCTTGATCAGCAGGTTGCGTCGGCAGAGTCTCCTCTTCTCGGTTTTCATCGAGGGTTTCCTTACGCCTCTCCTCCAGCTGCTCGGATCCGTTACCGAGCTCCAAGAATTTGGCGTCCCGGCTGATGACGATGCGATTTGTGTTCCGATCGAGAAATCGGTAGCCCTTATGTTGACCCGAATAACCAACGAATATCAACTTGGTTGCCTTCGGATCAAATTTCTTCCGTCTAGCATCAGGGACGTGGATGTAGGCCTCGCATCCAAATATCTTCAGATCTGTCAAATCCGGGACAGTACCTGTCCACATCTCATAAGGTGTCTTATCGACGGACCTCGAAGGCAAACGGTTTTGAACGTAGTTCGCTGTAAGGATCGCTTCACCCCAATAGCATTTTGGAAGCTGAGAATCCAACAGCATGCAGTTGGCCATTTCTTGTAGCGACCTGTTCCGTCGCTCCGCTACTCCGTTCTGTTGGGGGGAGTAGGGAACGGAAAATTGAGACTGGATCCCCTCATCACGATAAAACCGTTGCAAATTCTCGCCCGTAAACTCTCCGCCTCCGTCAGATCTAATGACTTTCGGCTTCCTCCCGAATACGTTCTCGGTCCACCGAACGTACTCCCTGATTCGTTGCTCCGCCTCGTTTTTCGTTTTGAGGAGAAACACAGCACAAAATCGAGTATAATCATCGATCAGCGTGATGAAGTATCGATTTCCGCTGGGAGTGGGGTTCTCCATAGGGCCACATAAATCTGTATGAATTAGGTCCATTGGCTGTTTGGATTTTCTTTCAGATATGGGGGGAAATGGTTTACGAGACAATTTACCCACAGACAAACAGACGTCTCACTCTACTCACTTCTCATCGTTTCCCTTTTTAACGGATTATTTAAATATTCCGTAGTTCGCAAATCGCTCGCTCATGGCGCTCACATCGCTTTTGCTCCTGTTTGACGTTTGCTCACTACCGCCATCTACTCAGTGGGTTTGCGTACCACAGCATAATTATTGTATATCCGGTTGAAATCAAGACCGACATTTAATCAAAAATTGCAATTTTCTTGGTCCACAGGTGTCGCAACTGTTTCGCATCTAGTGCGCTGTGTTGCTGACAACAATGGGAAGGATGCGCACTACTTTTGACATAATTAAAAAAAACGTCGCGAGTTGGGTCGCGTCGCGACTTCATTGTGCGAAGTCCGGTTTGGTGGCGGCCCGACAATAGCATTGGGCGATTGGGTTTGCGTGACGATGATTTTTATCGCATTTTGTTCCAAGTGATACGTCTGTTTGTCTGTGATTTACCTTTTATGCAGCATTCGCAGATGATGCGCTGTCCACAATCGTCCACCTTCAGTCCGGCAACCAGCTGTTTCGACTGCATCGTGCTCACGACGCTCATGTCACGATGGCCGAAACGACGGTGCCAAGTATGCTGGCACTGGTCCGTATGGTTTCCACCGGCCACCACCATGCACTTCTCTGCCGGCGTCAGCTTGTATTGGCCACCTATCAGCTCGCCGACGGCCACAACACTGTTTTGAGCACTTTTGATTTCGCAACTCTTTTCGTCGAAGACCACTGTGAATCCTTTCGCCGCCAATTTTCGCATGGAAATCAAACCCCCCTCCAACGCGGGAACAAACAACACATTTTCCAGCGTAATCGCCATACGCCGGCCATTGCCATCGACCCCCATGACAATACCACTTCCGCTTCCAGAGGATTTCGTTTTTGAACCGTTGGCCAGGGTCACATCCACAACCACACCACTTTTGAAGTCCGTGAAAAACTATCGATCGTTCGTCATGTGGCATGTGCATCCACTGTCTATCATCCAAGCACTGGGAATTGATCCGCCGGCTACGAAACACACGGCCCCACAAACGGTATCTTCAGCCACGACCGGCTTCGGCACATTCGCCTTTTCCACTAGCACTTTCTTCGCTTGCTGGGCCGGATTCGATTTCTTATTGGATTCGGCCGAGTTCTCACTGCTCTTCGTCGCGAGATACTTGCGACAATTTCTTCTAAAATGCCCCGGCCGTTGGCAAAAGAAACACTTTTTCTGTTCATCTTTCGATTTCACTTCTGCCCTGTGCACTTTTTCTTCTTTGTTGCCACCCTCCGCATTCCGCTTCTGACACTCGTCGCGCAATCTCGCCACCACCAAATCCATCGTGAGGTCCGCCGGTGGACGATTCTCCAGCGATGTGACGAAGCTGCCGAAGGACGGCGGCAAGCTGCGCAGCATCATGATGACCCGCAGCTGCTCACTCAAGTCGACACCCGCACTGTCGAGTCGCTCGAACAAGTTTTCTATTTCTTCGAGGTGTTTTTCAATGTCACCTCTTTCGCACAAATTGATCGCACACAACTTTTGCAACAACATGGCTTGCGTACCGATTGTTGCCTTTTCGTGGTAACTTTGCAGGTTTTGCCACATATCACTCGCGGTCGCCGCTTTCTTCACAAAGCGAAGCTGGCTGTCATCGATAAACAAAGCTATAGTCGCGCGAGCTTTGGTGTCGTTCTTCTTCCACTGCGCATATTCTTGATCAGCTTCATCTGGCTTCGCGGCGATTATAACCTCCCACAGCTCTTCGCGTTCCAACAACGATTTCATTCTGAACTTCCACGACACACAGTTACCACTTGTGAGCTTTGGGAACGACACTTTGAGTGCATCGGCCATCTTGTTTTCTCCGAACCGAACTTTTCCCGTCGAGAGAGCACCGACGACGCTTCTCGGAACACTAATTCTCGGTAAAACGCACTTAAATTCCTATTCCGGCACCTGGGTCCATGACCTGTTGGACCAACGGAACAGCAGAGTAACGCAGAACGCGACCGGAGGAACAAAGAACCACTCGGACTCGAGAATCAAACGCGACACGTAGAGAAAACAGAAAACACGTTTATTCGTATCGAACTCAGTTTTGTTATGATGAACGGAAATAGAAAATACAGTGTTGCCAATACACATAAAATAATCTCTCCACTACTTACGGGGGGTGCTTCAATGTACTCATCTCACTCCCACACTGTCAAGCTCTCGGTCCTTGGGTAGGGGTGGGCAATGTGGAGTACATTTCAAAAGGTCTTACCAGTGTACCTCCCCAAATTCTCGCTCGTCGCAGACGTTCGTCAGAAATCAACTTGCGAAGCTGCGAATGGTGGAAGGTTCGACCATAGACTAATATCAAGACCTCGATGTACCAAAGAAAACCATTAAATTTTGTGTGTCCAGTCTGATACCCAATAAGCACAATAAGTGAAAACTTTTGACTATTGGCTTCTTTAACGATGTTGAAATAGTTCGATATTCTGAATCTGCATGTCAAACTGAGCTGAAATCCAAATTTTCATGAATTTTGGAGCCCAGGAACCTATTTAAAAATCAATTTGAAGTTTGTATGAGAGCAATTTGTCGAATCACCCCTCGTCACAGTTTGTACTGCAAGCTTATATGTAGAAAACTAGCTGAAAAGCAGGTTTTAGCTAAGTGAGGACGTTCCGACAAGAAAAAGATGAACAATGATTTTTCCAATGTTTTCCAATAAATTAAAGGAATCTAGTCAATAGTAAACTACCATTGATAACAATACAAATACAATTAGTTTAATGGGGTCAATTGAACCGATGTTAAAATAAACATGCAATAATATTTGTTGTTATGTAAACAGATTTCGCCTTTGAAAAACCAAAGATTCATAACATTTTTCTCCAGCATTTACAGATACTAATGGCCACATGAATTGTGAACGATTTATGGTATGGATCATACGACCTGAGGTCTGACTTGTG
>NC_085138.1:150370516-150371741 GCF_035046485.1 Aedes albopictus | reverse complement strand
GTACTCGTAGTACTGAACAACTTTGCCGAAGATCGCATCTTCCTATCTGGCTTCAATCTCGTGATATATCCCTCCAAAGTCACACCGTAAGTAGCTACGTATATTAGAGCCACGTGGTGGTGAAATTCCAAACTATGCACTTCATGAACTGGAAGTACTCGTAGTCCTGAACAACTTTGCCGAAGATCGCATCTTCCTATCTGGCTTCAATCTCGTGCTATATCCCTCCAAAGTCGTACCGGAAGTCACTATGTACACTAGCGCCACATGGTGGTGAAATTTCGAACTATGCTCTTCATGACCTAGAAGTACTCGTAGTCCTGAACAACTTTGCCGAAGATCGCATCTTCCTATCTGGCATCAATCTCGTGCTATACCCCTCCAAAGTCATACCGGAAGTAGCTAAGTATACTAGCGCCACGTGGTGGTGAAATTCCAAACTATGCACTTCATGAACTGGAAGTACTCGTAGTCCTGAACAACTTTGCCGAAGATCGCATCTTCCTATCTGGCTTCAATCTCGTGCTATATCCCTCCAAAGTCATACCGAAAGTCAATATGTACACTAGCGCCACGTGGTGGTGAAACTCCAAACTATGCACTTCATGAAATGGAAGTACTCGTAGTCCTGAACAACTTTGCCGAAGATTGCACCTTCCTATCTGGCTTCAATCTCGTGCTATATCCCACCAAAGGCGTACCGGAAGTCACTATGTACACTAGCGCCACGTGGCGGTGAAATTTTGAACTATGCTCTTCATGACCCGGAAGTACTCGTAGTCCTGAACAACTTTGCCGAAGATTGCATCTTCCTATCTGGCTTCAATCTCATGCTATATCCCTCCAAAGTCATACCGGAAGTAGCTATGTACACTAGCGCCACGTGGTGGTGAAATTTTGAACTATGCTCTTCATGACCCGGAAGTACTCGTAGTCCTGAACAACTTTGCCGAAGATCGCATCTTCCTATCTGGCTTCAATCTCGTGCTATATCCCTCCAAAGTCATACCGGAAGTCACTATGTACGCTAGCGCCACGTGGTGGGGAAATTCGGAACTATAAAACCCATCACCAGGAAGTGGTTGTTGTTCTGAACAACTTTGCCGAAGACAGAATGGTGCTATCTTGTCGAGGTTCCGAAAGAACTCGTTACAAAGACATGGTACTCACAACCAATCCGGGAACAAAACGGAACCGGAAGAAGTTAAAAATGTGGAACTAATGT
>NC_085138.1:150369741-150370016 GCF_035046485.1 Aedes albopictus | reverse complement strand
AGTTTACTTCGTGTTACGGCGAACTTTATTCGATCGTAGAGTTTTGCGGAGTCCAAATTTAAAATAGGCTCGATTTCCTGCCACAATGCGCCTCTGAATTTCTCTGCTGGTGTCGTTGTCGGCGGTCACCAGTGAGCCCAAGTACACGAATTCTTCAACCGCCTCGATTTCATCACCGTCGATAGAAATTCGGGGTGGCGGGCGCGGTGATTCTTCCCTGGAACTCTTTGCCATCATGTACTTTGTCTTTGACACATTAATGACTAATCCCATTC